>NC_137694.1:133241514-133494014 GCF_964034855.1 Anser brachyrhynchus
GAGAAAGAGAAAGAAAAGAAAGAGAAAGAGAAAGAAAGAAAAAGAGAAAGAAAGAAAGAGAAAGAGAAAGAAAGAAAGAGAAAGAGAAAGAAAGAAAGAGAAAGAGAAAGAAAGAAAGAGAAAGAAAGAAAGAGAAAGAAAGAGAAAGAAAGAAAGAAAGAGAAAGAAAGAGAAAGAAAGAAAAAAGAGAAAGAAAGAAAGAGAAAGAGAAAGAAAGAAAGAAAGAGAAAGAAAGAAAGAAAGAGAAAGAAAGAGAAAGAAAGAGAAAGAAAGAAAGAAAGAAAGAGAAAGAAAGAAAGAAAGAAAGAAAGAGAAAGAAAGAAAGAAAGAGAAAGAAAGAAAGAGAGAAAGAAAGAGAAAGAAAGAAAGAAAGAAAGAAAGAAAGAAAGAAAGAAAGAGAAAGAAAGAAAGAAAGAGAAAGAAAGAGAAAGAAAGAGAAAGAAAAGGAAAAAGAAAAGGAAAGAAAAAGAAAGAAAAAGAAAGAAAAAGGAAGGAAGGAAGGAAAGATGAGAGACTGCAGTTTTTTCTTAGATGAGGATACTTGCAACTTCTCTCCCTCTAACAGGGCACTGATTTTCACTGTGAATCTCTTACCTTTAGTCAGCTATAGCCAGGATTGCCCAGCAAATTCAACAAGGGAAAGAAAGCAGACAACTTCAGCACACAAATATAGGCCATGAGACTGCCAGAGCTAATAGTCCTCATCCAAGCTCTTCATTGACCAGCCCAGGGGACCAGAATGGAAGTTGTCACTGGCAGGTGAGCCTGATCCTAGGGACTGCACTCATAGTAGAAAGCAGGCAGGGTCAGTCTCTATACTGACCACCCAGAGGAGCTTCTAGTCATGTAATAGGACACAGTGAGCAGAGCTAACCATCCCTAACTCAGCCAGCTAGGCTCACAGTTTTAACACGCTTAATCAGGCAAAAAAATAAATAAATAAATAAAAAATTAATTATGTAGGCCTCTCGCCACAGTAGACCTTCCCTCCATTTTTGCAGCTGCAGTATCTAAGCATGTTACACACACAGAGAGACTTCGTTTATCTTTACGTACAAAATAAGTGTACATGTGAAACAAACATAAGTGGAGATCATCTGCTTGTGAATGCCCACTTTTAATATTTGCAAGATTGCAACTGTGTTCAAAAACTGTGACTAAAGGATGTGTTTCACAACACAGACATTATTTTTTCTATTTACCTGTAGGAAGAAATCTGTTCCTGGTATAGCATTAACAACAAATGTGATACTTCATAGATTTGAGGTTTATCGGAGTCTCAGTGATCACTCTTTGGAGCTTAACATATCCTGTTGCTATAAAAGAATGATGGAAATGCAGTCAGCATGGTTATTGATATCGCCTTTAGCTGTAGGAACATAAGAAAGTGGTATCTTTGGAACTACCTTAGCAGATCACACCATTACCCATTAAGCTCATATTTTCCAGCTGTATCTTCCAGGTGCCTCAAAGCACTCACAAGAAACACTGTAGAAAGCCCTGCTGCTACAGGAAATATCATTTTAAGCCTCATTGCCTCCGTGTCTGTAATGGAATAGAAAGCTGCTCATTAATTTATTTATTTTTTCCTTGGTATAGAGTTGAATGCTGTTGTTACTGATGCAACTTTCTAAACACTTGGAGAATCTTGCTAAACTCCTGGGCTCTGTGGTTATCATACAGCAAAAAGTTAATACAGGCCAGTAATTCAGTGCTCGGTGGAAGAGTACCTATATGTGTTTCAGTATATTTGTACTCCAGATGCATCAAATATCTCCTTAAACGCAGCACTTGATTGCCCTCCCCTGCACCATGATTTATATACCTTTCTTACCCTTCTTCATCTCCTCTCTGAAACGAAGAGTCTCTGTTTCTTCAGTTTATATTCCTATGGAAAACTTTCATTGCTTATAATTATTTCTGTAAGGAGCCCATAAGAAGGCAAAATGTTATAAAAGTGAAACAAAGGAAAATATTTTTATATGTGAATCAAAATTTATGCATGTGTGTTTCTTTGTGCATATGTGCACATACAGGATATCTAAAGTATTGACACTTCAGAGGTATAACACCACAATATTGCATAGAAAATCTGATTATGTTTTTAAAAACTGGTAGTTGTACAAATTCAACTCTGTAAATAGGTAATTATTTTATGCCAGTATATATATGAGCTCAGATGTAGTTATGTACTCCCACCCATGCACCTGCAGAGCATCTGAAAATACATCATAAATGTGCAATAAAGTATGTTATGTATACAACGTGGCATTATTTTTATTGCTACTTATCTTGTTAATTAGGCATCCAATCACACTTTGACCATCACTGCAGACAAAGAACATTCTGACGAAATTGTTAAGGTCCTTCCTTCCCTCAGGTATTGTGTGTTTTTTTTGTTTTTTCCTGTTTAAAACTAGCAGTATTGTCCATGATACAGTTTTGTTGACATATTCCACCTGTAGTCACATTCCCAGTTTACCTAGCTTTGCTAGGTCCCTTTGTTGGGTGTTTTTCACACTCTGTTGAACTGCAGGTCAACTCTTCTGTCATTTGAAATGTACTTGACAGCATTCATAGTGCAGCTTTGTGCTCATTGCTTGGCTGGCCTTTTGCCAGCCTGGGACCTGGGTATTTAGTTACATCCCTTTCCTTTTATATGGCTTGCCATTTTGTAATCATACTTCTCTCACCTTGTGATTACTTAATCTCCTTAACAGCCCCCACTTTGGGAATTTTGGCAAAAGCAGTTTTTAAAAGTCCAGATAAATTACTTCAGGTGATCTTACTTGAGACATCTCTATGCTAGTACATACAATAAATTGTCAGTAGAATGTAAACACCACTTTCTTTTAGAGCACCTATGTTGATTTGTGAGTATTATGTACCTTCAGCTTCCTATTGGTTTCTAATGACTTCCTCTAATTATTGGTTCATCCTGTTACTCGATACTGATGCTAGACAAATTTGTTTATAATTTTCGCAGTTACCATACAGCCTTTGTTAGATATGGGAGTGAAATTTGGTACCCTAAGGTGTGCTGATAAAATAACATTATGTATTTTGTTAACAGTTTATTCTTGTGTTTCCACAGAATGCTTGGTGGAGTAGCAGCCAAGTTTTCTTTTAAATACATTACTGCTTAATATAGCAGCTTGTTCTAACATCTCTTCTTTTGACACTTCAGTCTCACAAGGTTTCAGCTTTATTAGCTGGAAAACAGCTATTTCCAATGTTTTCTGTAGCTAAAATGAACACAAGAAAATAATTGCATTTAAATACCTCCTCTACTTTCTTTACATCTTTAAAGACACGTGGATCAGAGAGAAGCAGCATGATAAAGCATGATCCTAAATAAATAGTCATAGGCTTGTGTGAGGGAGAGGGAAGGAAAAAGCTTGGGTTTAAATCCATGATCTGTGTCCTTAATCCAATGACCAAATGGTCATGAAATACACAAATCAAAGCTAACATACATTAATTATTGCCATTAAAGAACGCTGTATGTAGACAAAGCCTTAATCATTTTCTCTATTTCTATATGTTTAAATGTTTTGTTTTTGTTTGCTTGGGAAGCTAACACTAGGACAGGACTCAAAGTTGTGAAGCTATCTCTAATTAGTTCAAAATAATGCTGACTGTGAAGCAAAACAGACCTAAGGTGCTATGCATCTTGATTACTAGCTGCTACCTGGACAACTCTTGTTCTGGACTTTATGTGTTCTGTTCATAAGTGTTCATTCTCTTCACACATTGGAGGAAGAGTAGATGTACCTCCTAAAGGAAACTCTTACTGAATGATTTACTCCTACTCATAAATCCTTCCTGTGAGTGCAGACTGAACTGTTTATTATTTAGGCATATAAATTACACCCAGCTATGTATCTTTAGCTCTCTCCTCTCACTTCTGCAAAGTCCTAGCAAGATCCCATACTAAACCTGCCAGTGATTTTCTTAAGTCATTAACAACCTTGCTAACTTGGAAGCTGATTTTTTTTTCTCTTTCTTTACCATACAGCATTAGTCCCCTTGCTAACTTGGAAAAGTACATGGTTAACAAAGCAATTCCGCAAACTTCCAGTGCAGCTACTAACCAGGGAGTCCATAGCTGAACACTCCAGTGCATGGCTGCAGCTAGTGAAAGATTTTAACATTGGGAAGAAGAGTAAGCCTAAAGAACTGAGGAATATCTTGCAATTGGAGAAAGAGAGAAGGTGAGTGTTCTGGATGGAAGAGGATTGGCAGGATCTTCTCTAGAGGCAGGAGAGAAAGGAAAGAAACCCTTTGGCACAGGACTAGCCTAGAAGCACGTACAGGAAAGTTTACGCTGCCTGGACTGCAAAATGTGTTGGAGGATAAAAAGTATCAAGGATCCCTTAAATTTTGCAGCTTTTTACTTAATCATCTCTTCTTTTGTGGTCCAGAGGGAAGCAGGACTTAAAACGACTAGTGAATACAAGGCTCAATCTTGCCTTGCTATTGAAGTCTGAGCTTCTGTTGACAGCTATTTTAATCAGAAGGAAATGAGGATTTGGTCAGTTGTTCTTCCATGCCCTCTTTCTTGGAAACTTTAAAGAGAAATGAGCAAAAACTCATTAAGGAAGTCAATTAATCAGAGAAAGACAGACAAAAAACATCATCAAACTGTGCTAGACTAAGGACTGGCATGTTTGCATTGATAGCAAACTCTTCAGCTACTCCAGTCTGACAAGCTCGGTTTATTCAAAAGTTAAGTAACAAGCCAATAGATAAACTAATCAAAGGACTTGCTCTGTAGCTCTGTCATATATTGTTCATGAAGTCAGACATTTACTCTATTCCCCTGAGTCATTTCATACTGAAATGGAGTTCTAGCCTAGCATTTCATTAGATTCATAAGCAATATATGCTGAAATAAATGAATAAACACAGAAAGGTATTGAATTTTTGCAGGCAAATTTCTGATCAGAATGTTTTTCATTTCTGTTGAGAATTCAAATGTTGCTTATGTTTTACCAATCTGAAATATGAATCTACACACATTTTTATCCATTTCATGGAGCAGTGACTCTAGAAAGTTTCCTATATACATAAGATGACATAAGGTAATAAAGGGAAAGTGGCATAGTAACTCTACATTTCACACAGCAACTACAGCAGCAGGAAATGCAGTTACCAGCAAATAACGCAGTGGCCTGAAGGTGAACATATGGTATTTGTCATACTGCTCAGCTGTGAAACTTGCCAGTATGGCCATAGGAGGAAAGAAAAAAGAAAAAAAACTATTTCATTTCAGTCGAGTGAATTATTGGTTTCATGTAAGTAAACTCTGTTTTCAAGTTAAATTAAGAAAGTGTAGAAAAATCTGAAACATTTTAAATGAAGGAACTGTCTCCCTGAATTGCAGAAGACCATGCGATCTCTCACTATAATCAATTGAAATAAATGAAATTTGGAGTGTTTAATTATACCCCAGTTAAACAAATAATAGTTTTTATCTCATTGTACTCATATGAAGGATAGTGTGGGTGAGCATATGGATCTTAAAGATGATTAAATTAGTGACTAATTTACTGCAAAATGAGAAGAAAACAGATATGTAAATAAAAGTTGGAAATAAAAAGATTTTTCTTTTACAGTTAACATATGACTAAAATGGAGTACAACAATTAATATTTTAGATAAACGTATAGAGCTCATATGTTAGACAGAATATTCCCTTGCATCTTAGCACATCCTATACCTGATTAAATAAGGATGGAGAATTTTAGCTCTTCTGCTAATGAGATCTATGGGTAACAGACTAGTTGTTGTGCTTGCAAGTAATTATTTCCACTTACTGTGAGACTTTGGATGGGTCAGCTGCTTTCTTTAATCTTGGGAAAACAATAGCATAGTTACAATAATGCACCTTTGTTGTAAGGAAGGAATTTGCCTCTTCAGAATACATAGAAGTTGCTGTGGCCAAGGCATTCAAGAAGATTTGCCAAAATTTAGGGTCCAAAATCCTTATTTAGGTGAGTAAACAAAGGAGCAAGTTTGCCAAAGTGCTCGGCTGACACTAATTTCCCTTTGAGAGACAGTTGATGAGAGCTCAGCACTTTCAAATGAGTTTACTTACTTAATCATGCATGTTGGAAAGTTTGCCTCAAGTGCACGGGATTGCAAAGATGAAAATGTCTTGCTGCCTTAAACCAAAGTCAGAGTGAAAACAGAACAGACTGAGATGATGGTTAGCTGATTAATCTACATAATTTGCTGCTACAAGACCTTATGGAGGCTAAGGGCTTAGTACAACATGCTTTATGTGCAAAGCTGTCTTGTTTTAAAAACACTTGGTGACTTTGATGGTATGATAATTCAGACTGGGAGGGACATTAGGAGGTCTCTAGTCCACTCTCTGCCCAAAGCAGGGCCAGCTCAGGGTGACCTGCGCCGCTGCCTCATGGCTGTGGTGCCTGGCTGGGTGATGGTCTGAAGGCAGCGTGCTGAGCCTGAGGCCCATGGGTGGAGGGGCAGCCCCTGTCATCACCAGGTGCCCAAATCCACCAGCCACCTTGACGTGGGAGCTCCCCAGTGTCCCACAGCCTCGCCTGTCCCCTTTTGCCCCATCGGGGTTCAGGTGGGCAGGAGGCAGAGATGGCTGGGGGTGTCCCTTGGCCGCCATGAATCCCTCCTCCCCAGCTGCAGGCCTGCCCCGGCAGCCTCGCAGCACGACTCGCCGCCTTCGCAGCAAAGTTTTAAACCGGTTCAGCCAAACCCCGCTAATTTTAGGTATGAACTCCAGTAAACTGGTTTAAATTCAGCTCGCGGTGACTCAGCTGGCATTCATAAACACTAGCGTAACAAATAACTAATTTTAAATCTGTCTTCTTGTGTACGGTTGCATCAGTGGCTCGCAGGAGGATTTAAGGGAGGCTGGCGCTGCTCTGTGCACAGGATCCTAGGCCTGGAAAAGGTGACGTGCTCACACAAGTAAGATCATCAGTTGCAATTATAAAATGCTTCAGCTAGGGTATCTTCCTGCCGCAGGGCATAAACTAATCAATCACCTGCTGCCGTACGGAAATCTTTCTCCTTCAGGTGCCCTCAGTGGAGTAAGCACCTTCCTCCCAAACACCTGCTGTTGTCCAGAGCTGCAGAAAGCTGGATGGAATGCTGTCCATACAATAATTAAATTCTCATGTAAAACACAGTGATGTTATCATCAAGTTGGGACCAAATCCAAGGTAATAGAGAGTGTAGAACAAATAGTCCCCTTCCGCCTGATCAGATGCCTTTCTTGGCATTAATTGGAAGTGCGTCAGCAGGGGAGGTAACTCTGTTAGCTAAATGAATAACTTTACTGAAGTTTCTCAGGTTATATGTGCCAAATCTGTGTTTAATCGGTCTGACTTGGAAAGGCTATAAAGGATTGTTTTATTAATCTCTAAGGTCAGAATTTTAGCAAGGATTTTGAATTATTAAAGAAACTGGCTGATAATTAGGGTAGGAAGTAGAGTCATGCTCAGCTGTGAAATCACAGCCTCAGCAAAACCTTCCTGAGACCTATTACTGGATTCAAAGGGACTGAGACATACATTTAGACTGTAGAACTGCATTTTATAATAAATGATTTAAAATATAGCAGTAAAATCCATCTGGATCCGGCATGTTCTAGGGTTTGCTGAACTAAACTGTCCATGTTACTTTCATTGCTTAAGAGACACAGGTTCACCGCTGTAACCAGAGATTTAATGTTTCCTGAACTCCATTAAATTAAAAACATCAGACATGAAGCCATATCAATTTGAACAGTTGTAGTGAGCTATAAAGCATGACTTTGAGAGTTTGGCCTGAGAACCCCTCAGGGATGCAGGCAAAGAAATGAGATCTGGATGAGATCTCTTGCTGAGGTTACCTTTCAGCAGCACGAGCAACCTCCTTTCTGCATTGCTACAACTTTCCTTCTCCCCATGAGGATGATCTGCCCATCCTGTACTTGATATTCTGGGCAGAATAAAAGCTTCAAGACTCCTTGACCTTTCTTCACTAGCTGCTAGCCTCTTGTCTTAGCATTCCTTTCCTAAGCTACATGATTAACAAGGAGGTCACCCTAGGCAGTCTCCATCCTAAACAATGCAAGCACTATGAGTTTTCATTCCCTTTCCACTTCTCTAAGGAGTGGAAGCTGCCTCCCTCATCCAACTGTGAACAGACTGGAAGACGTGGATCATACCACAGGTGCAACAGAGAGAAGAAAGGAAGCAATCAGACCCCAAAGGTCTGATTTATCACTCAGACTGATCAGAGTAATATTTCTACAGTTTCAAGCAGATTTTAGTGCCATGCTGTTATGAACTCACTTCTTCATCATGGAGACACAGGTTGGAATAGCTCAGCTTGCTAATGGAGAGATTCCCTGAAGGTCTGCTCACCACAGCAATGGCTGACTGGACTTCTCTCAATATAATAACCCAGGCATTTAAAAAACACATTGTAACATCAGTCATCCATTGACACTAAAATCCAGAACCATTTGAGGAAATGAAAGTGATAACATCTAGAGTGTTGTAAGATTTCTTTCCTTCCCCCATCCCTGCACACCCCACTGATAAAATTGCACCCACTTGTATGAAATTATATATATAACTTTTCTATGACTTGCTGACCTAAGGTCAGTGTTATCTTATTGGATGTGAAAGAGTGCATTCAGACTTCTTTTTTCTTTTAATGAAAATGGAATATCTGCTATATATTTTATTCTACTCAAGAATTATATTGCACAGAAGGGATATATATCCCTTAATAATTCTTTTTCCATTTTTCCATTACTTTTACTTTCTCAGTATCAGCCTTTGAAAACCACTTTAATAGTTCTCCAAATGAGAATGGTCTTTTTTTTTTCCATCAGTCTGAGCTCTTTCCTGTGAAAGGAAAGACTGAGATGTTTGGAAAGGCAATATGCTTTCAGATTATTAGAAAACAGTTATGTTATTGTTTTTGCAAAGACCAGCAGCCACAAGATGTTATTAAATGTATTTCTGAATATATGTAATATCCAATTACAAGGGAGAAGGGAGGTGGCTCAAAACAGTTCTCAGGATGAGCAGACTCCTTTGGGAAATGCCATCTCCAAAGTGAAGATTTTTAGCTGTGAGGGCAGTAAGCCACTGGAATATGATCCAAAGGGCATGAGAAGCATTATATTGTCCCAAGGCTCTAAATCTAAATTGGAAACAAAAGCCTAGCCTCCCACTTCAGTTGGTATAGGATTTCAGTCTGAATATTTTCTGAACTGAGTATCTAAACTGAGTACCGTCATGGCGGCCTGCAGCTCCCTCACGAGGGGAGCGGAGGGGCAGGCGCTGAGCTCTGCTCTCTGGGGACAGCGACAGGACCCGAGGGAACGGCATGGAGCTGGGACAGGGGAGGGTCAGGCTGGGGGTTAGGGAAAGGTTCTGCACCCACAGGGTGGTCGGGCACTGAGACAGGCTCCGCAGGAGTTCAAGAAGTGTTTGGACAATGCTCTCAGACACAGTGTTTGATTTTTGGGTGGTCCTGTGAGGAACCAGAATTTGAACTCAATGATCCCTGTGGGTCCCTTCCAACGTGGGATATTCTATGATTCTATGATCTAACCAATGGGCTGGAACTCATTGTGGTTTTCATGAAAAGGCTGAGTAAAGTTTTAGGGACTGACTGTTTTGTGCAGGTTGGAATGGGTGTTCCTACTGGATAGAGTTTTTAAAACCTCTAAAGGATTCTATAGTACTTTAAATTAATACTCTAAAATATTAATATTTTCTACTTAGGGAGACTGGTGTACTTTACAGATATTGCTGAATTAAGTTTTAACAGTCCTGTGAGATCAGTAATGAAGTGCTTGCTACAGATGCAGAAACTGAGGCACCCAAGTTTCAGGTAACTTTCTAAGAACCGCAGAAAGGAATGAAAATATCAGGCTGCATTGTCCTGTGATCCCTCTGCAATGCTTCCAGCCTGACCTGACACCTGCCTCACAGAAGTGATACCTTTCAGGCCACTGGCAAAGATACACCCTGTAAGATACACACACAAGCAAGATTAAACTACCGCAGCATGTGGAGAAGGGGATACCATGCTTTGGCTGACATTCAGTCACTGTTCTCCAGGATACTAAACCATTATTAGGGCAGGCGGTGGGATAAAAGGAGAAAAATCACATCAGAAGAAACAGGTGGTTTGAAAAGTAGAGGCTTAGTGAGAATAGCTGGAAAGGACAATATTTGACAATAGTCTTTGAACAAGATTTCCCACTTCCAGTAAGGCAACCAAACAGTAATATAATTATGTGAGAAAGACTGACATGGTGTCATTTTCCATCCCACAGAGTTGAGACAGAAAGAAAAATAACAGGCACTTTAACAAAAAAACTGTGAAAAATACTGTGTTGATTTACCTGTGATGATTTCTGGTCACTAATGTTTTGAAACAACAAGTAAAAGAGACATGTTTAGTTTTATACAGAAATAAGTGGTCATAACCGCTTTTGATATTTGTTTATCAGCACTTAAATTTCCAGTGAAAATTAATTTCCTAGCAGTGCACTTGACCTGAAGTTCAACAATCATAAAACAGGGTTTACTCATCAGCTGACCTGTATAATCTCCTTGCTAAGGAATTACAGGTTAGAATGATATCCTGAGTGGTTGGTTTTTATGATGTCCCTGACCATGGCTCTGAAAGGTTTCTAGAATTCATTTACAATTCAGGAATGAGTCACAGTAGTCCTTCATTATATATGGAGAAAAACAGCCTAATGACTTCCACTGGGATGATACCACGTATCCAGTGGAATGACTGTGAAATCTATTTCTGCTTATGCCACATTTGTGGGGTTTTTTAACTCTTTTCTCTGACTTTCTTACTGTGAAGAATATGAAAAAATCCTGAGAGGCACTTCACTGTTTTTTGTATCCATAGCTGTCTGAGGAAACCTATTTTTCCAAAACTTTCAGGAAAAATAGATTTTCAGGCTGTAGAAAAAAAAAAAAAAAAAAAAAACACAACTCAAACATTCAAAAAAAAAAAAAGATTATCTAACAAATATTTCTGATTTCTGCTAAATTCATGGAATAAACTCTCATACATCTTAAGCAATTTATTTGCAAGTGCATGGGGTATGATAATATTAAACTGATGAGTGCATGTATTTATACATTCAGCACTACTGTACAAGATTCACTGATGCTTACATACTTATAACATGCTGCTTATATACCAATAGATATTTTGACCTATTATAAGTGATGTTAATTATAACTATATAGTACTGGATTAAAAATATCATGTTTGTTAGTAACTATTATTTCTATCTATACTTGATTCAACATCCTAGTGCTTTTCCTTACATGGTTTCATAAACACTAACATATATTTTCAATATTTCCATCATTTTCTTAATCGTGTCACCTATCTACTTGTGTCCTAACTCAAATAAATGACTGCTTTGAGAAAAGAAGACCAAAAAAAGGAAGAAAAACAATAAGGTAAGCATTTCTTGGTCGGGCTCATTGCTTTCACTTTAGCATGTAGTCAGTTATTATTTAACATGTATTTATTCATGCAACAAATCTGCCTTCCCATTTCAGACTTCTTCCATTACTGTTTCTGTGCCATGAGGCGATTATTGGTATGTTGATGACCTGTAGGGTATGAGGAATCATTTGGCACACAGACTGAAAATATGGCCAATCCCTGCAGTAATGGAGGTTTGACACTCACCATGACTTTGACATGAAAAATCCAAATGCCTCTTGAACACTGACAGGCATGGGACATCAACCACCTCTTTGAGGGTGGTCATACTCTGCAACAGACTTCCTAGAGAGGTGCTTGATGCCCCATGCCAGCCTTGTTCACACATACTTGGGCAATGCCCTCATGCTTTAACTCTCGGTTAGCCTTGAAGAGGTCAGGCAGTTGGAGTAGATGATCTTTGTAGGTCCCTTCTAACTGAGCTATTCTATTCTATTCTATTCTATTCTGTTCTGTTCTGTTCTGTTCTGTTCTGTCCTGTCCTGTCCTGTCCTGTCCTATCCTATCTTATTTAAACTTGCCCACATACAAATTTCTGTGGTAAAACTTACGCATATATTTCCAGTTATTCTCCATGTGATAGGAATAAAGGAAATTCCAATCCATTTTTAGGTGAGGGGGAACAATGCATTATCTGGAAATAGTTTTTTATTAATGAAATAATTGCATAGCTGGCTACATGCAAGAAAAATTAAGAAGAGACAGAGAAGACAATTCTGTTATTTAAAATTTTGACGTTAGAAGAAAAGTACTCTATTTGAAAAAATGGATGAAGAAATTGCCCACAAACTGGGAGCACACCTACAGGGACAGGATTCACATATGTTTAAAAAGAAATAAAAAAAGATAGGAATAAGGTCATTATTGCTACTTGTAGCCATTTGACCTGTACATAGAGGGGAGCAATGATGATTCAGGCCAATACATGTAACCTAGTACTACTTCACATGTGAAAAATCTTGTATCTAAGCAATTACACACTGAAGGAATAGCTTGAGCTACTTAATAATAGTGGTTGTAGAATACATGTATTTTTTTCTAAATTTAGAAAGGGGAGGAATAAATTAAATTAATTCAGGAAGAAATTAGAAAGTATTTTGGATGAATAATTCAAGCAAGCTCTGCCTAAGTCTTGTAGGTGTTAATGAATCTTTAAGCTTCTGGACATATAAACTAGGTAAGCAAAGCAGAAAAACCAGCCAGAGAGATGAAACCTTGTTTGAACTATATACTTCTATAGATAACACTTCTAGAAACAAGTGAAGTATGAGGGTGCTGGCACAGGTGAAATGGAAATATAAATGTTCCCCCAGAGAGTGGTGATGGGAGAATGGGGCTATTGTTACCATGTCTTCAGTGCTGCTATCGTACTTTCTAAAGCAAGGGAAAATCTACAAAATGATCTATGTTCACTTTCCTGAAAGGATATATCTAATTTTGAACCTCTGACAGCTATCTCAGAAGGCTCTTTGATTTATTCTGGGACCAACTAAGAAACTTTACTTGGCAGGTATTTCTGGTTTCTATCCAACTTAGCTTCTGCTTATCTTCCAGTATGTATTACTAGTGAGCGGATCAAGCTCCAGCGGTGTCAAAGATAAAACTTCATCTACCCACTACCACAACACCTACATTTACCGTGTACAGCGGTACAGATGAGTAGGGACAGAGTAATTTCAACTGAAGGATTCAGTTATTTAACAGTCTCCCAGAGCAGCTAAATTACTGAAGTGCTGTAAGAACTTGCCCATCTAGGAAGCCTGTCACAGGCAGCCCTCAAAACTGCATGTTTCTTTAATTTTTAAGCATCTTACTAACACTGAGTTTCTTTCTTTCATTCTCTTCCATCTCTCCAAAACCAAAGCAAAATAAACAAACTGGGAAAAAAAAAACACTCAAATGCTGTGTAAACCCAGAAAAGGATGCAAAACTACAGCTTCTTGAAGGCTGCTATGTACATTGCTACTAGCAGCATATGGAAGGTTTGAAGACGCTGCCGTGAGAACTACTGACCTGAAAACAGACTACTTTAAAATAAGCCCTGTCTTGATTGTTACCTGTGGTGCAGAAAAAAGCTGCAAACTGTCTAATTCAGATAGGTGTCTTCCTTTTCCTGTATATTAGTCCAGCAAATTAAGTATCTACTCTCTCACTTCTTAGTCGGGAATTCTAAACCCCAATAGTCTGAGCTGGTGGTCAGGAGGACCCTGAAGTCACTCATTGCTTCAACATGTGGAGAGGTGTTTACATTGAATAATATGGATGGATCCACTAGGGTTTCAAAAGATGTCATGCAAAGAAAAGTACTAGTGTGTCTGTGAGAGTGCAAGCCAAAAGAGATGGATGCACTGTAAGACTGATTTTCAGCACATTTTTGACATTTGCCAAGCTCTTCACTCCCTCCACAATCTGGACTTCATGGTCAGGGCATTTTTGATGAGTGACTGTCACAGGGAATGAGTAGGGAAAGTTACTGAGCAGTTTTCCCACTTTGTCCCCACGAGAAGATTCAGAGGTGCCACAGCAATGCCCTGCAGAGACCCACAGCCACATGGTCCCACCGTGCGGGTCCCTCTGTGCACCACCTGCCCACATCACTCTATGGGCTTCCTCAGCACCACTCACTCTGGGGCCACAGCTTTCTGCAGACTCTCACCCCAGCTAGCTAGTAATTACATTTTTTCTTAAAAAAAAAAAAAAAAGGAAAAGGAGAAGGAAAAGGAAAAGCAAAAAGAAGAAAAAGAAAAAGAAAAAGAAAAAGAAAAAGAAAAAGAAAAAGAAAAAGAAAAAGAAAAAGAAAAAGAAAAAGAAAAAGAAAAAGAAAAAGAAAAAGAAAAAGAAAAAGAAAAAGAAAAAGAAAAAGAAAAAGAAAAAGAAAAAGAAAAAGAAAAAGAAAAAGAAAAAGAAAAAAAAAAGAAAAAGAAAAAGAAAAAAGGTCTAAGTCCACTTCACCAGGGGTTTCCTTACCAGCCCCTCTTCTTCCCCGACACCCTCCCAGGTGCCCCTCACAAGGCAAAATTAGGGAGAAGAAGATCTGAGCAGGGCTTGTTGTACAGAGAGAGGGACTTCTTGTGTGACAGGCAGTTTGCTGCTAAGGACAAAGGAAGCTAGAACAGGGAAGAGGAAGGCTGTGTTAAGGAGATTTAGTGGAAAAAAAAATCAAAACACCTATGGTTTCCCCTCCAACCTCCCAGCTTCCCTGTCCCACCTCTGTTCTCACCCCAGGGATCCGTCCTGTAGAGCACAGTGCAGTCACCTCCCTACGTTACTGCTCTCTCTCCTGCCTCTCCCAACTCAAATGGCTTTGCCACCATGGCAAAAACAAGTTCTGCCTTCCCACACCACAGGCAAAGATGGGGAAGGCATTTTGCTTCTGTTCTCTGGGCATGGAAATTCAGTTTCTGGTGTGCTGTGACCATGCTGTGAGCTGGCTCAACTTTAAGACACGGCTTGGTGCACAAAGGCAGGAGGGCAATTTTTCTCCACTCTGAAAGCATTTCCAAATAGATATATGTATGTATATGCATTCGTATATATAGTTTCCTATAAATAGTTTCTGACCAAAAAAAATAAAATATAATAGCGCCCCATGAAGTTTTGAGTGGATCTACTCAGCTGGAGTCCAAGGTCTGAGCATCCTATTTCCGTTGCCTGTTGCTGTTTTTCATCACTTCAGGCCTAGCAAGGAAACAAAACCTCTGTCTGCAGTGTAGGACAATGAATCCCAAAATCCCATCTACCACTGCTTGCCTGCCAAACCTCTGTGCTGGAAGCAGCCCATATCTCCTTTACTGGTCCATAGAGTGCCCATGTGTTTATCCCAGGTTGTATGAAGGAGATGTCATGATAGGTAACAGACAGATATCTTTGATACTCATGGATAAACAGTGCTCAAAATAGCTGATATTAAGGTGTGCACAAGACGTAGGTGCCTGTAGGGTTTCCTTCAGGGAAAAAGTCCCTTCTGAATATAGGATAAATAGCAGGGTGGGAAAAAGGAACACCAAATAAAGCAGGGGGCGTTAAAAAAGCTGTAATAGGCGGGAGATGGAACAGTAGAAGAACATGTGGATTTTTTGACCAGTGCTCATTTCAGTTAGAGGGATCCGAGCCAGATTCCTTTTCAATGCCAAATAAGTCTATTGAAGTCCGAGCAACAGACTTAATTGCAGCAGGAAATTGCTGTTTTAAAAAGCATATCTGTAAAGAATGGGAGAATGCATATGGCACATATGTGCCTTGACAGTTTTGCTAAATAAACCATGAATTTTGACAAGTGTGTATCTGTAAGTTTGCCATGGAAATAGGATTGTATAACATCACAGCTGAAACAAAAGTTCAGCCACTGAAAACTGTGGGGGCGTGCTGCTAAAATGTTTGCTTCGAATGTTAGCTGACTAGTTTCATAACTCCCATGCATCTACTTAATGCTCTTTTAGACAATACATGGAAAAGACAGATGCCAGGACTGTTCAATAAAAGTATAATAATTGTTATATCTAATGGTCAGGGCCCAATTTCAGTGTTTCAGAAAATGACAGAATTTTCGTTAAGAGATGAGAATTCCCGCCTTGTTTATACAGACCTCTATCAAGTGGAGGTGAGGAAAAATATTTGTTTCTTTGTTTGATGAGGAAAGTGCACTGTAGGGGCATTAATATCATTTTTGGGAAACAGTTAGTTCAGCGAACCAGTAAGGAATGGGCTATAAAGACTTTCTCTTTCAGGTATTAATAAAGAGACGTTCCCCTGATGCCAAGAGTAGGAATTACAGTGAGGACAAGTTGTTACTACCAGTGAACCTGTGAATCAGCTCAGGAGTCTCATCCAGAGCCCAGCACACAAGTTCTTGCTCCATAAACTACCGGTGTGTTTGGCAAAGGTTCAGGTGTCCCATCAGCCACGACCTAGGACTAAGCAGGTGAGAAAGCCCATGCCCACAGGACTCCTACAAGTGGTAACGCTAGCACAGGTTTGGTGTGCTAATTACTTCAGGTGGGAAACAAACTGCCGTCCACCATGAGACAAGCATGGATATCTTTATCCAAAAGAAACATCAGGATGAGGGTTCAGAGCTGCTTTCATCACACTGAGCGCTATTTACTATTTTACCTTCCTATTTTTTTTACTTTACTATTTTACCAGATTTTTCTATCCCCCAAAAAAAGAGCTGGCTGGGCCAGGGGGAAAGGTGCAGGGGTACGTGTGAACACATGTGCGTGCAAGTGTGTGCATGCACACAATGTGTGTGTGTGCACGTGTGCTGGCAGACACGCTCCTTAAGCTGCAGCCCCAGAGGAAACAGGTTGCTCTCAGGAGTCTGGTGTCCCTTCTCCTGCCTGGTAGCCACAAAATGTACCAGGTACTGTACAAGGCCTGCTGTATTGTGGATTTCTTGGGTTGGCAGAGAAACACATTCCCTGGCATTTCCCCAGGGAAAATGGTCCAGTTATTGCTGTGGCATCTTCTGTTGTTGATAAGCAAATTGTTTATTAGTACAATATTAACGATAGCATCTCATAAAATAAAAAGGAGGAAATACAAGGCATAGCTCAACATCTCAACTCAGTCTCTCTAGACAGTGCCCTTTCCAAAATGGTGTTCTGGATGGCTTGGTTTGTACAGAGCTAATGACCTGATTCTGCTTTTGTTTTGCACCTAACAGACTTTGTCTGGAACACACAAGTGTGACAAGTCCAGCCTAACATGCCACACGTGACTGAAGCTGGGCACGTGAATGACCAAGCCGTGCATAAGAGCGTTTGTGCTTTTTGCCAATAACAAAGACAGACCATGTAACCTACACAACTTTGAGATGGTAGCTGATGAGCAGGTGACTTTTATCAGCACAAGGTTGCCTGAGATGATGCTCATAGTTAACTTTGAGCTAAGCTGGCTGTTTAGAGGAAGGGGTGACAGGGAAGGCAGAAGTTCCCAGCTGGGGTCTGGAAGGTGTTTAAGCATGTGCTACAGGAGCCTTGAAGGAGACACAGATCAATGTGCCATGGCTTTTACAGGCACTCTGTCCCCCATCACATGGAGCACCTGTTGGGCCACACACAGTACAAAGCTTCCAAGACATGGCGTGAGGTGGAGGGCTGAAACATGAGATTCATACAGCTCTTTTTGCTCTCTGCTCCCATAGATTGATTGGAGACAAAATTAAATTAGATTCTCATTATCACAAAGCTTTGAAAAACCCTTAAAATTTGTTTACACCTGTCACATAGCTAAACTAACGCAGGGGGTAATGTCATCTGCAAGACTGGGGAAGCAGAGATGTACAAGAGACATGGAGCATCTTGTTAGGAAATTTGAAATTCACCAAATGGCAAAGATCCTGTTACCGTAGTTTGTCTCCCCTACAGCTGAGACATTTGATCTGTTAAGTCACGGAAATCACAAACCCTGCAGTCGCAATGCACTGGGAGGATTGTATTAAACTCAGTCAGCAATTATCGGTAATATTGGATAAAAATCTTTACTCTGAAAGTAAGCTTGAAAAGGTCAGAAAGCAATCGCTGTCACTGATGGTTGCTGCAGTGGCTGTTAGCCTGATTGCAAAGCAATAGAGGAGAAATGCAGATGCATAAGTTGAATGCAAACCCTAAAATGCTATTTCTGTCATGGTTTTATTGGCAAAATTATAGACACAGCACACATCAGCTTTCACAACACTTGCTAGCCTTAATAATTTTACCTTTATTCTTCCCCAAATTTCCTCTGCATTGTTGTTCTGTGAATGCTCATTAGAAGTGAGCACTGAAATGCCAAATGAAACAGGGAAAGTGGGATCTGTGCCAAGGAGTCAGTGGGAGATTCAGACAAGTTTTCAAGTCCCTTTGCATTAGTCACAGAAAATTAATACCGAGCTTAAAGCCGCATTGCCAGATTAGGGCTGGAGCTGGGCATTGTGGCACCTTCCACTGCAGAGAGACGTGGAAAGGCAATGTCTGGAGCCCAGTTTGGGTGTTTGGGATTTGCACCCCGACTGGTGCTAGAAGCTGCCAGCTTGCACAGGTGCTGGCAGCCCCCAGTTCCCTCACACCCACGAGCTCCACAGCCAAGGCATTTCCTGGAGCCAGTTCTCCATCCGGAGGGCACTCCCTGCTTGGGCACATCTGCCATTCCCTTCCGAGGGAGCCTCCGATCCCCCTCATCACAGCAATCAGCGTAACAGGTTTTGGCTCTCCCTTGGCTGCTTCCAGAATTCTCATTTTCCACAGCTCATTCACAGGCAGAAGGCAGCAGAGTTAATCCCATTCCACTTTCAAGGAGGCGCAGGTAAACTTTGTTAAATTCTCATGTAGGTGCTCTCATATAGAACTGAAAAGGTCTTAGAGTGATTCAGTGCTCAGACGCCAAATTTTAAGGTAAGACTTTATTGCATGCCAGCTCCTGCATAAATATCATTGTGTGCTCTCTGCCCAAGCACTGCTCTAGCTTGAATGATTTCACAGTTGCTGTATATTAAGAATCATTGACAATTAGTGCGGGTCCCTCATACATAATAATTTGTGATCTAAGATCTTGCTGCCTCTACCACACCACTTAGTTCATATCACTTTGAAAATAATTTCTGCTTAATTGAGTTAAGGTCAACTCTTATGGAGAGTTTTGGCACAGTGACTAAGTGCAGTTCAGCTTATTTATCCTTAACTCATATTTTAACATTCCTGAGTGCTAATGTACAAGAAGCAGATTTTCCACACTGTTAACAAGGAAATAGGAATATCCTGAGCAATGCAGCCATTTAGCTTCACTCTACTTTGTGATGCCAGTCCTCTGACAATGTCCAAACTCTCTGAAACTAAAATAGTTTCCTCTTCCTGGGAAATCGACTTCTTATTGTAAAATCATTCAATAAGTTTCTTCTAATAGTGGCTTTACAAATGTCTCATGTGCTGCTTGAATGGTTTTAATTTGCCTAATAAAAGGACAATTTTTAGTTAATCAAAGTCTTCTCAGTGGATTCTGAAGTAACAGTTGGCTTGCTGACAGGTAAAATTAATTAGATTTTTTTTTCCTCCTGCTAAAAGAGTAAAGTAATCTCTTGCACATTTGTGATAGAAGTCACCAGGAGACATCTTCAGCACTTATTTTCTAAGATGCTATAATATCAAACTTTGTCAAAAAAAATAAGAAGTCATTAATACCACAACTCGTGTACAGATACCTTTGCTATTAAACTGATTTTAAACAAAGAGTTTCCAGCCTTAAAGCTGCCACTCCTTCTCTGTCTCATCTTAGTCTTAAAAACCATCGCAACCTATCTGGCCATAGGAAAGGCTAGTAGGCCATGTTACTGGCATCTTCCCACAGCACCATGCCTGCCTTGCACAAACTTGCAAGCGCTCTTTTCTTCATTAAAAAAGCAGGGATTATTGCATGCATCTGAAGTGCGCATCAACACAGTAACTGTGGTACCAGAACCCAAATGCCACAAATTTCTGAGTAGCCCTCATTCCTGCAGCATCCGAGCAAGGCTCAATATCTCTGCGGAACAAGCCGGGGCTTGCAGCAAAGTGCAGCCTCTCAGACAAAACCCCAGCTGGTTAATGTAACCACCGATGCTCTACGGAAAGATGAGACAATTCCTGTATTGAACCAAATATAAAGCAAGCCAACATCTAAGGTGACCTTCAGCTGTGGAAGAGCAGAAGTTGCAGAGCGGCATACAGCACATCAAAACATTAAATACACAGCGCTGCCTCTCAGCCCTCTTCCCTCCAGGCACTGGCACAGGTCAGCCCAAATCTCTCTCACTGCCCCGTGAACCTCCAGCTGCCCACAGCCCTCACACAGCCTCAGGCACCCTTTCTGCCACCACAGGACCAACCCCTTGGGGGGCCACAAGCCCCCTCTCTCCCGTCCTGCTCTCCCTACCTCCTGTTGCTCACCGTTCCTGGGCACCTGCACCCCTAACACCCTGCACAATCACACAGGTAGCGCTGCTTCAAGCCAGATGCTCATGGTTCATTACTGCTGGCACGTGAGGGACCAGCACCGGGGGGTTAGCAATGTGTGCCCTACCTTGCCAGGTGAAATAGTGCTCATCTTGCAGCAGAGATCACAAGTACTTTTGTATTATGACAAAGCATCCCAAGCTGAATCATAGGATCACAGAATGGTTTGGGTTGGAAGGGACCTTAAAGATCGCCCAGGTCCAACCCCCCTGCCATGGGCAGGGACACCTCCCACCAGACCAGGCTGCCCAAAGCCCCATCCAGCCTGGCCTTGAGCACCTCCAGGGATGGGGCATCCACAGCTTCTCTGGGCAACCTGTTCTACTGCCTCATCACCCTCAGGGTGAAGAATTTCCTCCTAACATCTAATCTAAATCTCCCCTCTTTTAATTCAAAACAATTTTCCCTTGTCCTATCATTATCTGCCTGAGTAAAAGCATTTCTTTAGGCATTTTATAGCATCTGCCCAAAGTGAAATAGGAAATGGTCAAATGAGCTCTAGAAGATTCTTATTAGTAAATGCAACTCTGTATATCCTATAAATACAGTTAGGGTCATTACAGTTCTGAGACATTTAGTCAAGGTGGTTTTGTGTGTGTGTGTGTCTGTTTCCAAATTAACTTCTAATAGCTGTTAAAGAACCTATCTAAATTCCGGAGAAAATCTTATCCAGGTTCAAACCCCTGGCCAGAGCTTGGATGGAGCAGAGAATCACTGAGTTTTGTGGAATTTAATAGTAATGTGAAAATTAATAGTAATAGTAATGTGGAATTTAATAGTAATTCAATGTAAGTAACACTTCCTAGAGCCAACATAAATTGCTTAAACTGAAGGTAATGTTTTAGAGATATCTGTACATATCTGCTGTGGTTTCCTAATGAGGTTTGTCTACTGTGGCTATCTATATGTCTACCTGTCATTCCTTCCTAAGAACTTTTGGACTGACCACTTTTTTCTGACCAATTTGAAAGAGGTTAGACAGAGTATCAGGAGAATCAAGTGTGTTCAGCTTGAGCATGATTCATGGAGAGAGGAAACAAAGCGGAGAAACGACTGCCATGCAAGCTGAACCAGTGTCTGCATGGTGGCTCAACCTCAGCACACAAATCTGCAGGGAATCAAAGCGTAAGACTGGCTCTGCTGCTCACTGAACTGCTCCACCACCACCCTGAAATCCATCAAAAACATCTGCTGGAAGCTTCGCTGTAAATGGAGCAGGCATCTTGGTTACTGAGACAAACAATTTGTGGGCAGCTAGCAAATCAGATATAAATCCTAATGTGAAGGTCAGTCAGCTCCTATGTTTTTATTCACATACGAAATGAAAAATACTTACCCTATAACTGAAAGGGAAAAACAAGCCAGGTTCCATACCACTGCCAGAGTTCATCCTACCAACAGTGACCTCAGCAAGTGTTAGATCAACTCATTTAAAATATTAATTTTCAGCTTAAAAGCAAACAGAAGCCCAACCCAAATAACGTGGAACATTGAAGTCACTTCAGCATCTTAAGAGGACTTGTCCTGAAAAGTGTAGGCACTGCAAAACAGGAGTCAAAAACAACTTATATGATGGCATTTTAACATGTGGCATGAATGTTAATGGAAAGAGCCTACTGCATCCTCTGTGCCTTCACCTCCCTGCCTGTCATTCACTGGGCTTCAAAACACAGTGGAGTTGATCTCCTCTGGTAGGGTAACCACATGACTGCAAAAGAAAATTGTATTTGTACCAATAGCTTATTAGCTTTCTCATTAGGGCTTACTATTTTCAGCCATTAATTACCATTAGAATGGACTTGTATGTTGTGTTATGGAGGGAGGCTGGAAGCATGCCATATGTGCAAGTATAAACGCATACTTCAAGATTTATTTTAGCTGTGATTAAACCGATAACAACAATCTAAACAGAGACTATTGTGATAAGAAAGGGACACTGTTCACTGTCAGAATCCACGCTTCCTTCATCTGTTCTCTTTCTTTATCTAATTAACATCTTTTAAAGGTTTGCATTTTGCTCTTAATAGTGGCAGGAGAAGTGTAATTATGCTTGTGAGAAGCAGCCATTGTTTCTGCTCTCTCATTCCTTTTCCCATTCCTTCCTATGGTAAATTTTTAAAACAAAGAAACAGTCTGTATGGCAGCAAAATTAATTTCCTTCTTCCTACATGCAGCTTCTTTTTCACTTTGTGAAATGGCCACCAGCAAAGAGTGACCCTGGGTCTGGGGTCTGTCTGTGGGGCAGCCCTCAAGCCACCCATACCCACCAGCCTCGACAGAGGGGCTTATCAATGGGGTAAATTATCCCAGATCTGAACTGGGACCTATCCTGATATATATCTCTGCCCTACTGGGCTGCATCTAGGAAAGAAGGTTGTAATCAGTGCCCTTGCAATGCCTGGGGTACCTGGTTATGGGGGGCCCTCAGCAAACTGCTGGGGTTTACAGCAGTTTACAGCTCCTGGGATGGTCTCTGCTACTCCTGGTGGAAAAAGACACACTCTGTGTGATTCTCCTAACCAGGAAAGCATAGGATGCCTTACAAGCAGAGGCAGGGGCACACGTCCAAGTGCATCTGCCAAGCCTGAGTACATGATCTTGACTCAGAGGAATACCCTGGATAAGAGAAAATTTTTCAATTCTCCTCATTCCCTTGAGTACCAGCACAAAAGAAACAGTACAATTGTTGTGCAGTTAATACAAAAAGTCACAGCTGAAAGACCAAGACTTTGGCTGACTATACAGCAACATATTAACCAGCACACTGCCCTCCAGAAGCATGCAGAAGACTTTCCCCTTCCCATCCCAAACCCAGAAATTGCTCCCCATAAAATGCCTTTTAATCCACAAAGGTCAAGGAAATAAAGAGCAGCCCAATTTTATCCCACACCTCAGTTCCCAGCAGAGATAAGGGAGGCTTGATCAGGCCAAAGGAAATTGGAGGTCAGTAAGTGTAGTGAAATAACAGGGTTTCACCTGACAGTTGCTGTATCTGAAAACTGTCTTTTCCACTTAAAACATGTGATCATTAATGTACCCGTATTATTGATTGCAAAGGACATCTGAATATGCTTGTGTATCATTAGGCAGTTCTAAAGATTTTGCTGGAGTTTGGTGTGTGTACGATGATCAAAAGAGACACCCCCAATTAGTATTGAAATTCAGCCAGGATTGCTCATCTTATCAAAGATTAAAACCGAGGCAAAATTTGACTTTGTCACTACATTAGTCTAAAATGCTGTCAGCGCCTTTTGCTTTGTGCCAAGCCTTCCCTCACCCTTGCAAATCCATTCTCCTTACTGCAGTTTTAGCAGATGGATGTTCTGGTCTCCAGCTTCAAAAGTTACAGTACCTAGGTGGAAACAAGTACTTTGTAGTTTGTCATGCTAGAGGGGACTTTTGGCCCTTTCAGAGAAGAAAGACTTTCCTACAGCACTGTAAAAAATTAGATGTGTACTAGAACATGAGTTAGCCTGGAGTCGCCTTCTCTACCCGCTCTTCCAAGAACTGTATCTAGCTTGATTTTCTTCACCCAATTGCTCCTGAAAACCTGCTCTGCACCACTGCACGTGATGCTGTGGCTGTCCCCTGCGAGGTGACCCTCCGCTGGGACTGGTACCCCGGAGGGACTTGAGGAGCAGACCTGCGGCCAGCTTGCTCACACCGTGAATCTACTGCACACACACAGAGGAGCTACCAAATTAATCATCACTACTCACTGACAGAAGTGCTCCTCTTCCCCTTCATCCACGACTCCGCTGATGTCCCAGGGAATGCAAAGGGTTTGCTTTCTGCCACCTCCAAAATCCCTCTCCATGATGGGGGCAGGAGTAAATCACCGACCCTGCCCTTCCCAGGAGCAAGGAGCTCATGAAGCCTCTCTGCGCCCTTCGGCTGGGCAAGGATTCGGCTCCGGGCTTGGAGCAGCTCTGGGAAGGGACGGCGCATGTGGGGGAAAGGGGGGAGAGTGGCGGCGGGTGCTTGGAGCCCAATCACCTTTCATCGTTTCACGAGTCAGAAACAAGATACGTTTAAGAGGTCATGTGCCCCGAGTGATTTACAAACACGATGGCTGTATGGGAAGCCGCAGAAGGTTTTCTTTTCAGCAGAAGCACCGCTTTTTATTGATATTTTGTCCAACATCCAGGCTTAGAGATTGCCCATCACGTACAAGGAAGAGTGTCGAAGCACTTAAAAATATATTAAAGCAGTTTCAAAACCCACACGGCTGGGGGGAGCCTCCAACCACCTCGCAGAAATGTAGGATTTAGCACTTTCTGCAGCACTCTGAAAACCTCTCCACAGCAATAAGTGGAGCCTTGGATCCTGAGCCGAACACTCACACCGATAAGGAAAAAAAGCCTCCTTTTCTGGGCCAGGCCAATTTACTACAGGGATGGGGAAGATGGCATTGTGAGTGTGGCTGTGTGTGTATCCTCATTCCCCTCACAAGTGAAAAATGTGGAAAGCAGCAGCAGCCTTCTGCTCTGTGTTGGATGAGGATGCTAGCAGGGCACCCTTACACAACATGGTAAATAAAGTGTACACATTTCCTGATATATCTCTGTCTGGCAGAGGCTAACAACATAATACTTGTAGAAACAAGGAGAGGTTTTTGCTTGCAGGAGCGTACGGCAAACTCGCGTTCCAGGTGTTGGATGTCCACCTAAAGGGGACTTTAAAGGTAACACAATCAGAGAGGAAGAGAAAGCTGTCAGGTACTTAGATAACAATAACAAAAAATAATAAAAAAGGAAAGAAAGTGAGGCACTGAGCACACAGGAACAGGCTGAGGGCTGAATGTCTTTGCAGTTCTTACCTCCAATTATGGATGACACTGAATCATTTAAAGGGATATTGTAAATTCAAATGCAGGGCTTTAAATAATTTATAGTTAGAATTTAAGTCCCCTGAACAGTCTATCCCTACATTGGTTTGGCTTCTTTCGTCTGCTTATTATATTTCACACCTCTCCTATAGCACAAACTGAATTTAAAGAGGCTAGAGATTTTCTTTGGTGGAAAATGCAGGGAACATTTTGCACACAAAAATGACTTCTTGTCAGAGGAAGGTCTTAAAAATCTGCAGCAGGCTCAGTACCTCTTGGGACCGAAGACCACTCCGTGGTGTGAAGGACACTCAGCTCTTGGCCGAAGGAGGAAAGCATGCAGGATCCTTGTGCGCCGGTCCCAACGTACAGGCAAAACACTGCTAGACAAATCTGCAGTGCTGCAACAGGAGCTCATGCGTGGACCATCAAAACTGATACACGTGCACTATGACTAATGAGGTAGGTCTACGCAGCATGCTAGGTAGAAAAACCAGAAGGACAGTAGAGGTGGGAAGGAGGCAGAGATGCTGGGAGAGGATGCTGAGAGCATCCACCTCTTGGCCACAGCCGTGGCTCAGGGATGTCTGGGGAACTGGAGCCTGGGAATGGGAGCTCACCAGTGCCCTGCTTGCCACTTCTGCAAGGTGACCAGGCCTTTCACTGTTGTTTCTAAGTGGTCTGTGCTGGAAATCACCATCAGCCTTCTCAGGGACCCAGCACACAGCAATGCCTTCACAGGGTAAATACCCCGGTGTGAAGGGCTTCCCGCTGCTCTCAGACTGTGGAGGGGATTACAAAGCTTGCCCAGCTGGGCATTGCCCACTTCTGCGTGTCTGCCTCCTCCAGGCTGTCTCTTTGTATATATATAAGAAAACCACTAAAAAAGTGGCTTTCTATTATTAGGGTGTACCACTGTTTGGTACTGGGAGTCCATGGCTCACAGCCAAGGCTGGCTTGTGCAACAACAGCATGGGTAGCAATGATGAGAGGCAACAGGGTCTGCACCAGGGTGCTGCAGACATTTGGGGTCAATACAGTGCTATGTAACACAGCAGCTCCTGGCCTGCCACAGAATACCGTGGAAGCAATTCTTATTCTGAGCCCCAAAACACAGACGTGAACTCATGATACAAACTTACATCTTCCCTCTATTTCCCCTGCCCTGAGCTATGACCCGAAGGTACTTCTGGCATTGCAGAAGATCTCAGACAGCATCATTTTAATCTGATGGCATTTCCATTTCCTTCTATAGCTGGACTGTGCTTGGTGTTCCCTCTTCCTCCCACAACTAAAATAAAGACACTGCAGCTGTTTTGACAAATTTCATTTCGAAAATCCGAATGGTTGTGAGCACGTTACAGAAAACACTTTAAGGGACTGCAGCTCTTCAATTATTTACAGCAATATTATACTCCCAGATTTGCCTCAGCATAAATAGTATCAAACAGGAGCAGAAAGGGAATAAAACATTCGAGCCTATTTTTAAGACACCTAACGTGCCATGCAGCTCCACACCCGCCCCTGAGGGCTGCTCCTTGCACTCGCCGCTGCAGCAGAGGGTGCCTTGGTACTCCAGCCAGGGACAGGAGAAACCTCACCCAAGGTCCTTAGAAATTACCCCTGGAAAGATCACATCCGTTGCTTGTTTCACTTACTGAAGGTTCTGCATGCTTTTTACTTCATGGCTAATTTCTAGTCTAGAAATCCTGGCGTGGCTGGCACCGATGCAAAAGTCACTTGTCCCATTAGGGCACAGATGAATTTCGAGGTGGTCAGTGGGAGAGCAGATGGCCTCTCTGAGCCCTGAGCGTGCAGTCCCCCTGTTCCCAGCTCAGACATTCTCCCAGACTTGTTACTCTGCTGCTTCATTTTTCATGTACCCAGAACAGCCATCAGTGGGGATTTAGGAGCACTTCATTGCATAAAGCACACACTGCGCTGGTATTTAGAATCTTTAGCAGTTGACTGGTGAACCCCGGAGTCTGGATAATAGATCTGCTCTTGCCTGCATGTATTACAATGTTAGGAAACTCAAGAAGAAACTCAAACCTCCCTCCACTGCTGGGAGACTCACCACTCATTGCTAGGGGCTCTGTTGCTTTGAGCAATTTACTGCAGGTAAGACTGCAGCAGTGGGGAAGCAGACTGAATTGTACTCTCTCCTTTGAGACTTATTCTACAAAAGTAAATGTCAGTCCAGAAGTATAATAATGTTCTCTATCCCAGAAAGCCAGTTTATACTGACACAGGGAGTACCTTACCTTTACAGGTCCCCTCCTGGCACGATTCCTGCCCTCTTCAGGCACAGCCATGGTCCTCCACTGCCTCTAAGGGCAGCAGAAGTGGCCTCATCCCTCTCACTGACACTGCCCAGAAATGCAGGTGATCTCTTTCAGATGGGGAAGGTATTCAGTAGGGGAAGATATTCACAAGTGAAAGGAGGAAAGTTTACCTTATTTCACCTTAGGCATCTGAAAATACCCCCTTGCTTAGGAATATGGCTGCATTGTAGTATTTTCCTAAAATGGCCATGGCAACAAAGGAAAGTTAAGCGCAGCTCAGGGGGATGCATTCATATCCTTAATTTGGCTTCCAAGAGCGGTTCCATGTGAACTCATGGGACTGCTCATATAAACAGCGTTACAAAGATATGCAGGCTTCTGTGGAACTGGGTTGGTCTGTATTCCTGTGATTCTTTACAATCTTTGCCTGATCAGCGATCTTTGGAAATTTCTTCTGCAGCTGCATTTGTAAGCAGGAGTGTGGTGCACAATGGAGTCACGCAGTTGGTCTGTGTGTGCTGATGAGCCACATGATCACAGCCACTCGTCAAAAAAATTGTATGCAAGTCTTAATCAATTATCTTAAACCCAGGTGACGGTTAAAGAAAAGAAAGGTAAATAAAGAAAGGAAGGAAAAGCAAAAATACAAACCAGAGAGTTTGGCTGTTATTGTGAGCCTTCACAAAAATACATCAGAAAAAAAATCCAGTTAATTCTTCATTTTACATTTGAAACAGAAAGAAAGAGAGAAGGAGAGAAGGAGAGAAGGAGAGAAAGAAAGAAAGAAAGAAAGAAAGAAAGAAAGAAAGAAAGAAAGAAAGAAAGAAAGAAAGAAAGAAAGAAAGAAAGAAAGAAAGAAAGAAAGAAAGAAAACTTCCATCCCAAAAGCTTTTAAAATGCTTCACCTGCCCTGAGAATGCTCTCATATGCTCTCCCCTTCATACAGCTTGGGAAAATAAAAAGCCTTGAAGAATCGCTAGGAGCAGACTCTCTGTTGCTCAGACATTCTCCTCCTCAGGGGCCTCTGCTGATTACTAACAACCTGTGCAGCACAGGTAGGAGAATTTCCAGGGGAAGCAATATTCCTACCATTTCTGTAGCCTGCTCCTACCCTTACCCAACCAGATCCTTCACCTGACAGACTGAAAACCATGAGCACACAATCTGCTGTGCACTTAGGGACACCTGCCATACATTCCTTTTCCCCTGCTTCTATATTCACTAAAAGCACAAAGAGAGAAGCCAAAGCGAGGTTTCATTTTCACCAAAGCTGGAGCACAAGTGAGGGACCAGTATCAATGGAAGAAATGCAGTGGGCTATCAGACAGAGATCACCCATTAACCACAGGCAATACCAGCCTAAGTGAGTTGGTGGTCTCACATCGTGTCCTTTCCAACCTCAGAGACCCCTGAGACAGAGAGAGAAAGTCACACAAGGAAATAAAGACTGCATATTAAATTTTACATGTTATTTGCATATTCCTCCTAATTTACATATTAGGAAACATTCAAACATTAGGGAAAGGAGACAGGAATGACAAATAATAAATAAATCTATATGCATTGGATATTTCTTTTTAATTTTAATAAAAATAATATTTGTGCCTGTGCATGTGGTCTTCAGAAGAACAAAACTGAAATTATGTGAGCTACAATATCCACTATCTTCTTTCTCATCTATGTTTCCATTATCTTTTGTTGGTAGAAAAAAAAGATTGTGAATGAGAAAAGGAGACAAAAGGTGTCATGTATCGGGTATATCAGCATAACTTTGCTAGTTTTCATAATATGTAACAAGGTAGAAAAAATACAGAAAGAAACCTTTTCTCACAGATAAAGAATAAAATGAAATATCTTTGTAATTAGTCAAATTGGTTTTTAAAACTGTCTTTTCTAGAACAGAAGTCAAATGAGAAATGTTTCTAAAGAAATTGTTTGCATGCAGTTCAAGGCTTTTCAAAGGATGTTCAGGCTCTCGAAGGTCACCACGAACTTAATGAGCTTTTCATTTACAGGTGGCCTTCAAAAATACATTTTAATTGACATAAGGAACTTAAACAAGAAGTTGTTTTGTGGCTGGCTAAGAGAGGGAATTTGCAATAACTTTTTGTTCTTTCCACATTGGATGGATAAATGCGTGTGAGATGGCGCATGCTAGAGCTCGGGACCATCAACGTGCCATGTTCCTGAGGCAGCAGCACAGGGCCCACCTGCAGCTGGAGGCTGTGCTCCCATGGGGGATGAGAGCAGCAGAGCACTGTGCATGTAGCCCGGTATTCCTGGAGGCACAGTGCCTCCTGCAGGAGGGACTATGGGATCTGTGCCATTCTCACTGGTAGGCAGGTTCCCCTGGGTGTCACCTTTCGTTCAGGTACCTACTGACTGCGAGCGTGTGTAGTTACAAAAAAAGGGTCACCAGGGCAATGGTAAATTCTAATACCTGTCCAGAAGACTTCGGGGCAGCTCCTGCGGTGCACAGGATCACATTTCTAACCCTTTTAGCCCAGTCAGTAAAAGGAGAAAATTGGTCACGGCTTAATGATTTTATTTCTTTTAGTGCTTGAATTGCAGTGCTGGACTTGAGATTCCCCTAAGCTGAGTACTGTACAACAGTAAGAGATAGCCAAGAGCCACAAAAGACTGCAGTCTGGATAGATGGGAGCTGGAAAGAGAAATGACACGGGGAAAGAAAAAATGAATTGTCCAAAAAATTGTCCAAAATTGTCCAAAGAAAAGCAATAGCAAGGGAGCAAGTCAGAATTCTATGGACAGAGTTGGATTTTACCTCTCTGTCAGAAACATACTCCCAATTTTGGTAATTTATATCACTTTACTTCCAACTTCAAAAGATACCTCTATATAAAAGCAAAAAATACTCCTTCTTGAAATATTTTCTGAGTTCCGCATTGTTTCTGTTAAGAGAAGCTGAATTCAATCAAGCCAGGAATCAATGAGTAATTGTTAGTATTGTTGCTTTTATTATTATTAACATAACTGCACTTCAGCTCCCCACAAATTTCACATACATCTGTAATGAAGCTGAGCTTTTATTTCTTTCATAGATCTATGTGGGTGAAATTATATCAGGGCTCATTACTGCTTTTTATTCCTTCCCATGCTTTGAGTCTTGTTAGCTGGGGAAGAGGAAAGAGAAAATGCTGTTGACTTTCATCATTGAAACAACACCTGTCAGTAAGCACAGGCTGACAGAGAAAGTGGTGGCCCCTGGTTATCTGCAGCTCCAGGGATGCTGCTTTTCCCTTCCCCTCCGTCAGATCTATCCCCCATGTGGGCACTGAGTCTGTAAAGTGGCTGTGCTGGCGGAGAGGAAGATTTGCACAGACAAATCCCGTCTTTTCCCTGTCCTTTGTGCCAAAAGAGAGAGAGGAACAAACACATGGTCACTGTGGTGTGCCTCTGACTCCCCTGTGAAGTCAGTGAAATGAGAATAAGTGGCGATGATAAAGGCAGCACGCGTGCCCTCCTGCCAGCTCAGTGCCACCCACCAACAGGATACCTACGCAATTTGGGTCTGAAGGATTTCTAGGAAACATAACCATGCCTATTCTGTAAAATGGTGGCCTCTTGGCAAGACATTGCCTCATTAGATTGGCTTTTCTTTTCCTTATCTTCGAAAACTAGAGAGCCCCTACTTATGCCGGATGGTAACAAGACATCAATGGATGAGATTACACTGTGATGTCCATTAACACACTGAATTTTATGCACCTCTTTGTACACCAGTAATAAATGTGACATTTTCTTCAGAATGAGGTGGTTGCTTCAGAGTTTATCAGGCACCCACTTTTCACACAATGCTGTATTTTGCTGCTGAGACAATAATTCTGCCACACACAAGGCTGACTCCAAGTGAACGAATAGGAGATTAATTCCTAAACAACAAAATTATTGTTTTCATAATAGTATCCTTACTAAGGACAGATTTGGCTACTTTACTCATTTAGAGTAATCTTTTGCTCTTCTCAGTGGCTGCATGAATGCGGCTGCTGGAAGGTGAGCAGAATTTGGCAGGCGGAAAGCAACTCTCCTTTCTCCTCTAAGCCTTCCCCTCCTCTGAGCCAAAGGGAAGTATTTGGAGCTTGAGGCCTAAACAAAGTTTTCTCAGAGAGCTGTTTTACCAGGCATCACAGGTTCTTTCAAGCAGTTCATCAGTTCATGATGAAATGATCTCAAAGATGAGATGAGCAGAACAAGTCTGTCTGATCAACAGAAAATAAAGAGATGCAAAAAAGGAGGTAATAAACACATTTCATCTCCTAATTAATCTATCAAAAGCTCTATAATCTTTTTAGTCTAAAATAAAAGAGAAATTAATAAGATTTTTTTTCAAAGAGTAGTTGTATGATTGTTGTACTTTTAATGACATTGATTTTTAACCTTTCCTTATGAAAGGAATTTTTTAAAAACCTGTATGTAAAGAACACTTATTAAAAACCTTTTTTTTTTTTTGTAACGTCCACATGTGTGAAAGGCAGACAAATTAGTACTAAAGTGTTGAACAAACCTCAAAACACATTGCATCTGACAGTGCTAATAAAAAGATGGAGGACACAACTGTTTAACCCACAATTTCCCAAACTGTTTGTCTCCTCGTATATGCATCTGTCTTTCTTGTAGCAGAATAGATATTAAAAATACCTAAAGCATATTGTACTCCAAATAAATTATACAAATAATACAATAATAAAAAGTATTAAATTTAAAAAGTAAACCTACCCAGACATGCTAGTTGTCCTGATCCATAGCCCATCACCTTGGGGTGGAAGAAGGCACCCTTTCATACAAACTGTTTGCTCTTCTGTTCCCTCTTTCCTCTGCACACACAATGTTTTGCTCCTCTGGTCAAGCAACAGCAAGCCCCATCCTGGATAGGATCGCTAAATGTTTTGGCAATTTAAAAAAAAAAAAGAAAAAAGAAAACTAATAACACAGCTTGTTCTCACACGATAAGTGCACAGAAATTCAGAGAGACATTGCTGTGGAACACTGTTTGATTGGACTGTAAGATCTCATTGCATCTTGGAAACAGCACAATCAATAAGAGCTACACTGCTTAAAAATGGAAGTCATTTAGAAACAATAACAGCTGACAAAAACAATTTAAACCACTGCTGTGCTAAAGGCCCTGCTGCTACTTTGCATCCTGTATCGGGTGAACTTTTTCTTTTTGGCTCAGCTCCATCAAACCCAATAATAACAGGTACCCCACACTGTGAAGAGGGCTGCAAACCTGCACTGTACATTAAATATAAGGATTTAAATTTAAATAGCTCTATTTTCAAAACTTAACAACAACAGTTATTACTGTCAGCAACATAAAAAGAATGAATCTGAAACCTGTTCCCAAGTCAAACTGGACTCTTTATGTGAAAGCCAAGATGTTATTAAAAGGGTAGCTGTTATTAAGTAGGCAGCTAATCAATCAGCCACCTAGACACTCAGCTTCGCACTGAGTCTGGTGCCATCTGTAAAACACATTGAGATCCTTGACTGGAATGAGATGCAATAGAGATGCAAGGAATGATTGTGGGCAATCACACTGCAGAGATGAAGTGCCAAGGAAATGTCAATAGTAGTCAAATGGTAATTTTTCTGATTACTACATACAGTCCAGGCTCTCCCTCTCTCAGGGCTGATGTGTAGTTTTGTATCAACTGTTTCAGACAACTAAGTTACAGTCCATGACTGGGTAAAAAAGCACATACTGAAGTCTCAGCTCACACCTTGGTAGCGTTGTCTTCAGTGGAACATAGTCACATCCCTAGTTTTACAGATGTGTTTTGGTAGCGTCCTGATGGGAATGTGCTGTTAATGAGGTTTATTACAGTAATTTGTATTGGAATAGCTTACAGGCCAGTGGCCCAGCGTGTTTGGCACTGTGCAAAAATTGGAACTCAAGTTTCTCTGCTCTGTAAATTCTACAGTCAAAGTACACGAGAGAGAAACAACTGACTTGGGGGAAAGAGACAGGAAGTAGAGAAGGAGCAACAGGAACATACACAGCAGTGTTACGGTGAGAAAATAATGAGGTAAGCAGTGGTCACAGCACACGGAGAATTGGTCTGGTTTCATCTCATCTCACCTCAGATCTTACAGTGTAAATTTGTGTGAGTTGGTAGCCCAGCACTCACTACATCTGACCCATTTATCTGGCTTGCCATTTAATGCTAAAGACAAATCATACTGTTACGTACTTCATCTCCAAGCAATGCAATGGAGCACAGTGACTGACTGACTCAGATGCAGCCATTGTATCGAGCCACTGCCCATAACAATCAATAAAAGAGAAAGGGTGAGTGATAATAATGATAATACTGCCCCCCACAAAAACGTTAGCTGAATGGGGGACACCTATTGTATGATATTAAGGAAAGAAGTCTGGAATTCTAGTTCAGACAGAAGGAAATGCATTGAGATCAGACAGAGATCAGTAACGTGAAGAAGGCAGTTCCTGTTCTCTCTGAATGAATTAAAAAATGTCCGGGGGGGGGGGGGGGGAGGAGGGAGGAAGACTGTGAGGAGGTTGTTGACACCTGTAGATCTTTCCTTCATTTTTCACGTATATATTCTATCGTAAGCATTATAACCCTTCAGGTCCAAACTGATGCTGAAGCCTCAACTCTTCCTCTATTTGTAAGATTCAGTTGCAAGTTAGACAGGAGCTCCTGGGAAACCATGGGACTTGGTCAGAGAGCATTACTGCAGTCTTCTTGACACCACAGGGGACAAATTTGGTCTGGGGTATGTGTTACTGCTGACCGCATGTTTACCAACTGACTCTGTACATGTGCACGTTAGTGCATATGTGTGCATATGATCCACATCTGAAAGTGACAATTTTTTATTTTTTTTACCAGTCAGGTAGCATATCTATCTCCTAACCACGTCCTCTCCCTACTCTTCTAACATGTAGACCTTCTCACTTCTGGACACTGTCTTGGCTGGACTTGTGTGCCCAGTTCCAGTCTGATTACCAGTATCCTCTATGAGCGGCCAGTGTCATGACCCACAGAAGCAATAGAAACATAGGATATCCCATGTTGGAAGGGACCCACAAGAATCATTTAGTCCAGCTCATGGCTCCACACACACAATTTTTGACTTTTGCTTGCTGTCTGGGCTGTGCTCCACCAAGCAGCCTATAACTTAAAGGTCTGGAACCTGTTTTTGCCAGGTACTGCAAAAAGGAAAATCATAAAACTAGGCCTTAGGTTCGAATGTTTACATAATAAAACAGCAAATGGAAACACGGACAAGAATTCACAACTGTAACAGTCTCACAGTCTCATTACGATTGCTTTGCACTTTCCTTTGTAGCGTTGGTCTATCAAGAAATTGCTGAAGAAGGCATTAGCTTTGCTATGAAGAATGATTTTTTTTTCTAAAGCACAGAGAAAATTATGTCACATGCTTTAAAAAAATAATAACGCAATATTCAGTAAGCCACACTACAAATAGGTTTATAAAACATCAACAATTTCTAACTAATTGCCAACTGCACCCATGCAAATGAAATGCTGGTAGAAACAGCTATGTTCTATTGTTCTCTAGATGCATTCCCTGTTTTGGATAATCTTTCATAGTGCTGCAGAAGGGGTTTCGTATTCATTAGCTGGCTCTTGTTGGTTGGGAGCCACTGATTTACTAAATATCTTGCTTATTAGTGTGGAGGCATAGAACAGAAGGCAATACTTCTTGACTGCATTTTAATAAACAATGTTGAATATTTTTAGTAAGTAGCTGGCAGGAGGTAGGCTACCAGTTTGTTTGTTGTTTGTTTTTTTTTTTTTATGAAATGATTCAGCTGATGGATTCTGATGTTTCCTTTAAGTTGACTGTGTCCTTTTCTGTCATCTTCCTACAAATGCAGTTTTGCCAACCATTCAGGCCAAGAATCTTGCTTGTGATAGCTTAATAGATTAAATACTTGGCTGAGATCCCAACAGATAACGCAGCACCCATTACTGACTCATTTTATAACCTTGAGCTAATCGTGTAATCTACTCTTGTAGGAAGTGTGCAAAATCGATCCACTGTAAGCATGTACTGCACTTTGAAGAAGCAATAATTGAATGAGTAAAACCTTTTGCTGTTGGTTGGGGACAAGAATCAGCTTTAAAATTAATGTACCTACTACCTCAAGTCCCGACCAATGTGAAGATCACCATCTTTGAGCATCTCTAATGAGTCACACTTCACTCTAAAGCTTTGAGCTTATAAAAAAGGGGTGTTATTTACGAGAAAATCAACAGAACTTCAGTTTGAGGAATTAGAGAAATAGATCAAAATGATAAGCGGAACACTCACCCCTGACAATTTTGGCCATAACTAGCCAGTGCTATTCTTCATTCATCAGTATAAACATTAAAATACCAGCTGTGTATATAACTTGTCTCTGTTCTTTCTTACAATAAATCCTGCCCCTGTCAGGAGGTTACACATTTCCACACCCTCCTCTTATATGGGAGAGGCATACTACATATCTTCGCTACTCCAGCCCCACCTTAACATCCCTGCCAGATTTCAGCATGTTCAGGATTTTGCCCTAGGATGTGTATGTACATCTGCGTATGTGGCAGAAGGCATAGGAAAGGGATTATTTTTCACTCTCGACAGCATGAGGGATTTGAGCACCAATGTTAGAAACAGTGCATCTCCTCGCCAAAGTGAAATGAAATCTGCTCTAAAAAAGCCATGGAATGGCAGAGACTATCTCAAATGCACACTTTGAGAGCATCACTAAGGTCACACAATAAGCGGTGCTCAACAGAAAGGAACCGTACTTTTTCTTATTAGTCCAACCAGAGATCAGAGAAACACAGTTACATTCTGAGACTAATCACTAACCTTTTAGTCATCCCTGTCTTTTCTACACATTACAAGATGAAACAGAACGAAACGCAGGCTTACTTGCAACTCTTGCCCTTATGATTCTTAAACGTGAGATGGATTTTAGGAGAGAATGAGACATGGGAAAGGCAAAACAGGATTTGAACATGAGGGAATGTTCTCCATGTGCAGCCAAATTAATCCAGATCTCCAGGACATCCCTCATTCACAGTACCTGGGGACAACTGGAAGGCTGCATGGACTCCACAGCTTTTTTGGATTGCACCCTAAATGCCCAGGTTACAATCAGAATTTCCTGAAATCTGAATCAGCTTTGTCTAGAAAATGTTACAATACAATGAGCACTGTCAGCTTATTTCTGCCCACACTTATGCTTTGTTCCAATACGCCTGATTTGATTTTAAATTTATTCTTTTTTTTCTTAAGTGAAAAGATTGCTGAGATTTCAACACTGTTTTGACTTTGCGCTGCCAAGCATTCCTGGATTATGACACGTCTGCTACACTTTGCTAACCTTTATGTTAGTGGATGGGAAACAGGAAATTAAAATAATTGATAAGTTTTCCCTGTTTGATCCAAACAAAGCACAAGGCATTAAAAAATGTGTTTCAAAAACAGAAAATGTAACATGCGTTATCCAGAGTTTTTACTGTATTACTGAGAAATAAGCGGTCATAATTTTTAAATAAGGTTTTTAATCTCAAAGTGACCATATGGTCCATTTGCAAACATAAACAAAAGACTACAAAAACACACACAGATATCTCACAAAGCTCAGTCAAACAATACAGACAGCTCCTGTGGCACCCTGTGCTAACCGAACTAAAGGCATCCCCAGGTGTGCCTGTGTGGATTTCCAGGGAGAACTCACAGTGCAAATGAGAGCTGGGCCAAGAAACTGTCTTGGCAGCCCTAATCTTGTCTCCAAATAAAATCAATTGCGAGATGAACTGTAGCAATCCAAAGGTATCCAATCTGCCCAGATTGCTATACACCGGGCAAGCATCACATCCAAAACTTTGCCTCCCCTGATAGCCAGCACACGTTCCAAGGATCTTTCCGAAGGATGGAGCGTGAAAGCTGTGCGACTAATCTCAATAGCATCTACTGCTGGGGAAGCCGTTGGTCCAGAATAATCTGCAGCAAGCTTTGGCACACGTAGCAAGTCACCGGGAGGTGCCAGCCTCCACGGCAGTTCTGCTCCACAGCACCGCTCCAAACGGACGCTCGCAGATTTTGAGGAACACGCTGTTCTTTCCTCCATAACTCTGCATGCTCCCAACCTGTTTGTACGCCTTTGAAATGCATATATTGCCTTCTCAAGGCTGTGGTTATTAAATGCTGGTGTTTGCTACTATTTTTCTCTCCAGGGGATGGGTAAGAAACAGAAATTAAATTGCTATATTAGCACAGAAACAGGAGAAGCTACAACAGGTTCCCCAAAAGACAGATGATTCATATATTTCATAAAAATTGTACCATAAGTGTTAGCTATCATTCTGAGATAACATTATTGTTGTAGGCATTGTTGTACTTAAGTACTTCATTTATCTAAATTGAAGCTTTACACTTCTGCTCACTCTGCAGGTCTCAGCCCTGCTATGATGGAGCTACTCTAGTAATGCATTACAGTGTCGAACCAACTCACATTTTATATTTTTAACAAATGAAGGTCAAAATAACAGAAAAAAAAACAGCCAAGAAAGGAACAACTGATATCATCTGAAGTCACAAGTAAGTAGCAGCTTAGCTCCTCTACTATTTTCAGGATGGTTTCAGAGTTCCTTCATAAGTGTGGATTAATATTTTAGAAGGCAAGTTGTGATTTTGAGAATCTCTACTTTCAGATGAGCATGCTCATATTCTTTACACAGGAATGATGTTTAAAAAAAACGGTACTCAGCACTTCTGACAAATGGGCCAGTGCAGGTCTTTCATTTAGATATTCTGAAACAAGAGCATGAAGAACCACTTGTTGCTTTTGTAAACTTTGTAAATTATTTTTTAAATGTCATTTTGTAAAGCAGAATATTTTACCCCAATAATTTTTTTTGATTTCCATTGAAGTGAAATCATGATTTTTTTCTAGAAACTGAGTTCATATTTATTATGATTTAATGTTATTATTGAAAACCTGTAAAAGTTTAGATAAAAGATGCATCTTTTATAAAATCCATTATTTCCACTAGATTAAACACCATTAATTTCTTCTTCTAGTATTTCTCTGGCACTATATATTCAATGGCTTCCCAATCACAGCACATTTCCCTTTGTCGTTTTGGGGGGTTTGCCTTGTCATCTCAGTGCAATTAGTATATCTTTTAATTTACCCATCTTCATTGTGAATAGGGTTGGGTTTTCCCCCCCTCTAATGGGTACCTGCCCACTTTAAGAGTGATGGGAACCCAGTCAGCATTTGTGGGAAGATCCTTACCTTCTCTAACCACTTGTCCCCTCAGTCTGCTCATGTAAGACTTGTGAAGGTGGTACTCACTCTCTGATAGACTGAAGCTCTAACATCAACATGCTTGAGCTCTAGGGTTGAGTCTGCATCATTCTTAAAGTGCAAACAAGGAGTAGGAACGTGGGGTTACTCATCTCACAATTCAGGTACCAGGCAGGCAGCTAAAATTAGATTCAGGAAATCAAACATTTTTAGTGAACACCCACGTGCACAAATGTATTTGGCAATGGTAACAAGTCACCTATTCACTTATTCCGAGAACAGTTCATCCAAATAAAAACTGTGTTTCCTGGTTGTTGAGAATTTATCCATAAAGCACTGACTTTGGAAATGTGAAAAAATCTTCTTCTAAAAAACAGAAGTATTGTCTTAATTTAATGGTGAAAAAACTTTCTACCTTTTGTTTTCCAGTTGTGTGTTCTCTGAGGTATAGGAAATGTATAAATAAGGAGGAATGACAACAAGATGCAAAAGACATAGGAAGTTATGTAAATATGTCTAAAACAAAGAGCTTCTGTTGCCTTGAGACATGTCAGAGTGCATACATTAACTTAACTTACAAATACAACTATCTTTCTTACAGATATGATAAATTTGAGTCAATGCTTCATTTCGTTTTATATAAACTCAAGTATGCCACGACAATGTTTGAAGCATTCAAATGCAAAAGTCCAGAGATCTCAGGGCAGGAGCATTGGTTAGGAGCCTCTCTGCAGCACCTTAAGAGAAAACAAACTAAACACATTCATGTGGTGTTGAGAGCAATTTTGCAGTAAGAGGAAGGTCACTCCCAAGCCCACTGCCACAATACTTAAAGTAAGGGCGAAGCGGGCATTGAATAGCTGTCCCCTCTTTCCCTTTCAGTTGTAGTTTTGATTCATTCTGACTTTTCACTGAACAGACCGATCAATTCTCATTTTTCAAATAATTTTTTGGGGTCTTGAATATCTTGCGTTGATAGATCACTTTCAAGTAAGACTGTTGGAGTTTCTCTCTTTCTACTGCATTTGTTGTTACTGGAAAGTAGAACTCCATAACTGCCATTAGGGCAAAAACTTTCCCACAGTGTTTTGTGAAACAAAAAATTATTGGAAAGTTGTTACTTCAACAGTGATGACCCTTTTTGATGCGCCTCTACATTCAGCAATGTTCCCAAAAGTAAATGTCTAAAGATCAAGCCCACGAGTGCCAGGCTGTTCATTCTTCTGGCAATGTTTATGATGTTTGTGTGCAATTGCAGAGCCCCAGCTGGAGTATCATTGAAGGAAGCACAGACAGTGATTCCTCCCACGTTTAAATTCCTTGCAAATTTGGACCACTTACCCCTTGCAATCTTCAGATTTGTCTTAGATCAAACCAATGAACCAAATCAAAAAAATCCAGCACACAAAACTGTATTTATATCGTTATTTTAGGAACATTCCTGTGGTGGCATTCAAGATTGCTCTAGCTTACTCAGCTGAGTCACTCAATGTATTTGTGATACCAAACGAGCATTATACCCTCAAATATAGCACTTGAAACTGAAAATGAAGCTTGAAAAGATTTTAGCTTAGAAACAAATACAATTTCAAAGATAAAATTACTTCTCTTTCACTTATCTAGCACTTCTTGGAGACCTCATCCTTAGAGTTCAGAACCAGAAATATCAAAATACCCTATGCTCAGAATGCACAGCTGGAGATCATCTAGCTAATAAAATAAAGATACTCTCCAAAATTCCTAGACTGAAGATAAATACTTTTGTGACCCTGAGCTTTCAGACAATGACTGACAGAGTCAGAAACCTTTTGCAAAATTTCCCTCCCTCCCAGGTTTCAGCTGAAGAAAGGACAAAACCATTATCGTTTGCTGGAGTTTCTGCAGTGGGACGAATAACCACTCCTCAGCTGAGCTGACTCCACATTTGCTCTCAGTTCTCAGCAGGCGTGAGGTAAGAAATTTTAGGTTGTGTTTCAGTGAATGAAGCTTAAAAAGGGAAAGTGGAAGACCAATAATTTATGGAGCAGAAAATGGTGGTAATTAACAAGCACGATAATTATCACCATCTAGCTATTTTGACAGGACATCTGGGACTACACTTAATCCAAAAGAGAGATGCTAGAAGTATGCTGGAGAGCCTTTATGTTGCTGAAGCCAAACAATGAAGTTGACTGCATTGCATTCGCATCTTACAATTTCTTCTACAAACTTTTCATGCTACCATTCTGATAACCTGAGAAACTTGCAAGAAGTTTTGGCAAGAAAGAGAGATAATTCTTCTGAAACAAGAGGAGCATATGCTTCTACATCACGATGCTTGCCATTGTGACTCTAAAAATACAGAGAGCTGTATTTTTATTTATTTTTTTTTTTAGACTGAGATCAATTAAAATAGCCATGCACTTAGACTGAAAGATAGCCAGGAACTCTGGAAAAATAAATAAATAAATATAATTAAAAAAATAAAAGCCCTGTAGCAATGTGATACAGTAGTTATGGCAAGATGATAATGTTGGCATGAATGCATCATTTAAAAACAGTGCAGCATGTCTCTGAAGAATATAGATTAACTAAGATTTATTATGCGCTCACTGCTCACTACCCCCAACTGCTATTTTAGAAGAAAAAGCCAATATGTTGAGAAAACATTTTAGAAAGCATGAAGAACATTTCAAAGTTCCAGTAAAATAATTGAATAATTGGAACCTTCTAGAGTTTGCTTAATTATGCATTTCAGTTAACCCCTAAGTCAGTGATTTAAAAGTTGGACTGAATATCTGAGAAAAGCCTAACATTTGACTGGAAATAAGATTTTTTTTTCCCTACAGTAAGCATTTGAATTAAGTATTTTTGTTTTATGGGAAGACTCCGATACGTTATAAAACTACGTTGCCCTGCCAAGTTAAGATGCTTTAATTAAATTTAAAGCAGGCAGACTTGCTACAATCACCAGAGAAAAACAAAATATGAAAAACGAATCTGTAACAGAGAAATCTTCCTCGAGTCATTTTATCAAGCCAGTGATTTTGGAGTCTATTAACAACCATAGGCCCAAAAGGGATCTGAAATCATTCAGACTGATGGATCCAGAAGTCCTTTGTCACAGGAGGAGAAACTAAAATTTCAACAGCAGATCGGCCATTATACTGAAGAACCATACTGACTGCAGCCAGCCAGTGGAAAAACTTTTTCTATAATATGTTAGGGAAATAAGTGCATTCCAAAATGTACAATAAAACGTTTATGAGATGTTTACAGGAATAAGGTTCAGCACGCAGCAGAAATAAGCTTCACCAAGTACACACACAAAGTCTACTTTTATGATATGAAAATAAAAACTTTAAGGATCAAAATGTTGGTTTAAGATGCTAAATTACGCACTCCCTTTTAGGGAACCTTAATCCTTTATGGACTTAAGCCAATAACAAATGTGAGAGGAAAGGTGAACATGAACCACAGGCTCTCCAGACCGAGCCCCCAGACTTCCCTTCCCCTCCACAAGCTGCTTTCGCTGCTCTGCAGATGACCATTATTTACTTGTAAAGATGTTTTCATTCTTTCAACAACATTGCTTTGACTGTTTGTCAGTTACAACAAAAATGAGTCCTTCCTAATTAACTGTCCGATTTCATATGGCAGCTCTGGTGATTGCCCATAGCCAGACATTACCTTGCAATAAAATGCATGCCCTAGGCCCTTACCAACTGAAGTCTTGATAGGATGACGACGACCTCAGGGTATGAACAGCTTCACTTAGCAGCCTTTCTTCAGTATTTCCACCAAAATATTTTCCAAGTTTCTGATACCTGCCCCTGTCTTTACAGATACACTGGTGAATACGGAAGCACATAAAACTTTGACAAGATTTCTCTTAAAACACACACATACACATTACTCAGTCAGAGCAGCAAACAAAGATATACGGAAAAGCAAATAAAGTAACATCTGAATCACTGCCTCCATATTTCTACCGCTTTTCTTGGAGTTGTTCCGTGTCTGCAGAGACTCCAGTGTTTTTCTGAAGCCTCATCTCTTCTTGTCTCTGCAACCTAGGTGTACCTCTCTTCTTCTGCTTATAAAATAAATAAATAAATAAATAAATAAATAACATCCTTTTATAACTACTGTTCTCCTTCATCAAGCAGAACACTTCGATAGCCAAAACCCTGGTCATCTATTTCTTAGCTACCTGCTCATCTGGTATAGTATTATTTGCTTGTCCTTTATCCAAGGACAACAAACCCATACAGTTTTGTAGCCCTCTGCTAAACTCAACAGTTTTCCCAACCTGCCTTAGGTGTGCCAAATCAAAACAAGCTGGTTGTGTTGTATACATGAAAGTATACATCACATGTGGGCAGATAGAGATAAATTCAGTCACACACCAACCTGTCACATCACTGGCAGATGGAAAGTCAACAAGTTTTACAGCAAACTAATTTTGTCAGAGCTTTTAGTAAAGGGAAAGTCATTGGCAAAACAAAACACCAGCCAACCTTATTCTTTTAAAATACTGGCAATGACAAAACCAGGAATAACAGATGCAAAGGGTTTTGCTTCATTTTCAAGAGAGAATAAAAACAAAATACTGAAGTCTCTATGCAGTGAAGCAAAATGGTTATGGATGCCTCTTCCTCAGGTATGTGAGACCGAAGACTACTGTTAAAAAATGATATAAACTGTTTGCCCTCAGTTACATGACGTGAGGCACTGTTACGTAAGATTGTTGTTGCCTCCTGGTGAAATCAGTGTCTACGGACTTGTGTGAATACATTTACATTTTTAGCATTCCCTTAATCCACAAAAGAATCTGATAGTTATCGAAGTTGCATCTTGCCCTTGAATTTTTCTGTGTGCGTGTGTTCTGGTTTATTTTGTGGTTTATCTGTTGTCCCTGCTTTCTTTGTAATCTCTTGATACCATCTGTGAATTCAACTGATATGCAAGTTTTCTTCTGTTATTATTTTAGGTCATTTACAGAGAAGCAAGTATTAGTCTCAACATTAAACCCTAGTGAGCTCTACTTCAATATTTTACCACTCAATTGTTTCCATTTCTGATTGTTCAGCCAGTTTTGTATTAAAAACACAATTATTCATGTTTTGTTTTGTTGTGTTTTTTGTTGGTTGTTTTTTTGTGTGTTTTTTTTGTTTGTTTAAAAAAATGTTTAAATTAGATTTCCTTGATGAAATCCCTCGATTTTATTTTTCAGAAATCTAGCTATGTTTATTCCTTTATCTACTGAAATCACAAATGAATCAAAGAAAGCCATCAACTGTGTCTGGCTTCCCTTAGACCTATGTGGCCTGCAGCATACGTAGTTAAACTCATATATAACTGCTCACACCATTATGTTAGTACTTACTGTACAGGCAGAACGTATATCATATACTTCTATACATACCATTGTTCTACACATACTGTATGGATGCTGGGATGTAGAATTTGTCCACAGCATAACAAAAGTTTACTTCTGACTCACTATAATGACACTTGCTTACTCTTGCATATTTGAAGATACAAATGTTGAGGATTTTTACTATTCCTTTAACTCCTATTTCTTATCTCTTCTTCCATGTAAAAAGAACTCTCTCAATATTTTTGTTTGCTTATAAATGTTTTCTTAATATGAAGGTTCAAAAATGAGGGGTAACAACTTCTAGAAAATATATATATATATATATTTATGTTTCTGGCCAAACTTTAAACATTAATTTAAGAAGAATTCCAGTATTTTTAAATAACACATAAAGAGGTCTGATGCTGGTCAGATACAATTTATTCCTCTCGAACATCACTTCATTACTATAATACAGTTTCCACCATGAAGCATGGAGAACAAGAAGTGCTGGACTATCCAGATCAACTGGACTCCTTGCTGCTCTTGATCTTGTGCCTTGTCCACTTATCAAGACAGGATAGCACAGATATGCTCCACTCTAACCACGTGATGATCTATATTAACCCCAGTATTCAGGGCAGCGTGCACATCTTTCTATTCCTATATGGCTATAGCACTCAGGCAGCTGTACTTACATTTTTCAAGCTATTTATCAGAGACAAAGGTGCTGACTTCACTTTGTTCTAGCACATTACAGCTAAAGCACAATAAATGTTACAAAATGACTGGAAAAATACCTAACGTAACCCTGCATTCAAGGAAATGGTGTTGTCAAACTGGGGAAGATAAAAGTTTTAGAAAATATTTTGACTGATTTGCTCTTCTGCTTTCATGTCTGCCACTCATAGCTCCACAAGACTTGTCAAATTCATTTTCCTAAGTGGAAGATGTGAATTTGCTTCCTGTTTTGCTCGAGACAAAAATCAAGGAAGAAGGAGGCATCCACAGGAGTGTTCTATGATCTTTCCATACCCTAAATATTTCTCCCTCTGCACTTGGAAGCACAATTAAGAAGTCTTCATTCAGAGTTTGAATCTTTAATCATGGTTTTCCTAATAAAATCCTCTCTGGTTTGATAGACTTCACATTAGTTCTTTTCAAGTGAACCCCAGACTGATTACTTAACAGACAGCGTAATCTAATTAATTATTTAGAGAAACAACTACCAAATTACACACAGAGATTGAGCAGCATATGGCAATTCAGTTTTAATCCCCTACTCCAGAGTCTAAATCCCAGGTGGGGAACTACGCTCTTCTTTTAACAGCACCATACAGACCATGCTGCCACCTCATACAGCAGATGTTCTCCCAAATCAAGATGACCTCCATACATCCGCTCCAACCTCAACCATCTTGTGAAATTCAAACACAGCCCCTCAATAAGATGCCTCCACTAGCCACTGCCCCGCAGGCACTTCCCTCCACGCCAGGCAGAGATAAACATGAGCAGCCTCTCAGCTGGTCAGTCTGTGTGCTGCTCCCCGTCCCCAAGGTATCATTGACTACTGAAGTCCCCATAGGTGACATCCTAGGCAACCTGCTCTTGATCAGTAATCCCTGCTTGAGCAGGGGGGTTGGACCAGACAACCTCCAGAAGTCCCTTCCAACATCAGCTGTGCTGTGATTCCATTGCAGGAGAGGCAAAGCCACAATGTAAATTTTGGTCCTTGCTTTTCATCTATTTTCAACCACATATTGCACACTCATTAACCTGTTATTTGCCTATTCTCTCCTTCCAGTTACCTGTTGCTCTTTACGTGTTCTGTGCAATTTTTTTATTTTTTCCCTCACGCATCCATTTTTCCTCGTGTCACGGTTTTCTGAACGCTCTTGTAATAGTAAGTAGCTAGTGTAGTATCTTATATTAGGGTCAGAGCAAGGGTGACATATTTACTAAAATCCTCTAAAGAGCAGAATTATTAAGGAAAAGTTCTGGAATGCCCCAAATTAATATGAATTTACACAGACAGCACAGGAAGGGATCATCTCACCCAAGTGTATGTAGGAGCGTCGAGCTCTTTGCTCTAAAATCTCTAAGCAGCAATGGCAAAGTTGAGGCTCAATAGCCTCTTTTACACACCCAATATACCACAATCAATCACACCATAAAAGTACTACTTCTTCCCAAAGACTATAAAGTACCACTTTAGTCCACTCAGGAAGCTCACAATGTAGGCTCAGTATTCCTCACGTAATTTACTTCAGTATCTCCTAGCAAGCTGGTGACAAGGCTGTATTTACTTCTTGAAACTAATAAGTGTCAATAAAAAAAAAAAAAAAAAAGGAACCCAAGAGCTACAGGGAGAATCAGAAGAAGCAAGTGGAAATATTACTCTCCCACTCAGTAAGGGAAAGGCCTTATTCTCCACGGGGAGAAGGCCTCCACCTTCCAGGTCTGCGGCTCTCAGTCATTTCTGTGCAAGTAGGACCGTGTTAGAAGCTGTGTGGAGTGTGGCCTCATACACTGTGGTCTGTAGAGTGTAGAGGAAAGCATCTCTGTCAGGGTGAGTAGTTATCAAATGCAGATCTCTGAAGAAACTTAGGCATCTACAGCCATACAGATTGCCATACTCTGCCTGGAAAGTGAAAGGTTTGGTGGATTGCTCCCTTTAGCTTACACAGATCTGACCTCAGCGTACATTGCTCTTGAGACACCAGCTGTCTCTGACAGATATGGGCCTAGGGGAGGAGTGACAATGTGTTGTCTCTTGTGCTGCAAACTGAGACAAATAATTCAACAACAAGCAGGTTTAACAACACAAACAAGCTATTATTCTTGCACGTACAGCACAGAAGCTGCGGAATTCACATCTTGCTTCCTGTTTTCTTCCGATGCACGACTCCATCAGCTTCATCATCATGCAGGGGGCAGTTCTGTTACTATGGTAAGCAATTTATCTCTCACTTTATTAATAGTCATTCCAAACAAGTAAAAAAAAATTGAATCTACAAATTTAGATTTATGCCTTTGGCAAAGACAGACTGTTAGATTAGCAGATATAACCGCCCTACCCAGAAAACCTTGCTATCTCAGGCTTGTGTTATGCTCTCACAGATGTTCACAAATAAATTCAGCCTCTGATTATTTTCAGATTAATGGCATCCTGCTCTATTAGAGCATTGCCAAATCATCATTTTATTGCCAGTCTTGCAAGGTTTTGTGCCTTTTTTTTTTTTTCCTCCCTAGAACTCTAACTCTAAAAGATGTGATTAGCCAAAAAACTCAGCTTTCCTTTCTAAAGTCTCGAGCAATTCTTGTTGCAAGCTTGACTCACGTTACCCTAGGGGCTCAAAGAACAGGAGTTAATCTTCACATTTTCTTAATCACTCTCAAGACTTTTAACGTTCTGACTCATGATTTTAATGCCTACAGTTGGCAATACCGCATATACATTACATGTGTCATATCATCCATCTGCCAGTAAGCAAAATCTTTACGAAATGTCCAATTAGCTACTACTCATAGTGTTTCTAATAGATTTTTTTTAGAAAAACACAAAGCTGAAGCCAAAGAAGTTATATCACTGCACGAGTCACAGCAACAGAAAAAATCCTCATTATTCTGACTAAAAACAATTAGTAAAATCTACCTCCTACTCAGTCATGCATGTGAAACCTAAACAAAACTGAACTACTTTGGATCTCTTAAGTCAGCAGCCTACAAAACAGAAGGCTGTAAGAGTGAAAAGTCTCGCTAAATATCAGCTATGCTTCCATTCTCTTTATCCCTACCATTAAAATACAAGATGCAACTTGCGAAGGTTGGTTCCATACAATTTGAAGCGTCTCCCACAGCACGTTTACTGACACCCCCACCCCAGCAGCTGAACACCGTGAGCACGTTCTGCTCAGGCTGAAGACGCCAAGAGCTACAGGTTCCCTTGGTTCTTCCCCCTAGGCTGATACCTTTGCCAGGTCAGCCACGTGGCAGCAGGTTTGTCAAACGCTGCATTTCTAAGAAGCTCCTGTTAAAAGAACAAAAAAGCAGAATGTCTCTTCCCTTCGTAACACAGGATGGTAACGTTTCATGTGTTTAAAACTGATGGCAAAATTTGATGTTTTGATTACTCATGCTGACATTTAATCAATTTTACACTTTGGAGAAAGGCCCTAATTTACTGTACTTGCCATCAACTGACCGAGACAAATCAGAGAGCCATATTTAAAGTAGAAAACATTCATACACTAGAACTACTTTCAATTATATTTAAATTATCCTACAGCTTAACTGTATATTCACACTATACAATTTACCTAATTATGGCTTTACTTCTGAACCTACCAACAAAATCCAAATTATATATAAGACATATTTGATGATTATACCTTAAAAAGAATCAGAAACATCTAGATAGTTAAGAAAACTATTTGCACCTTGCTTAGCCTGAGTCAGAACCATTCCCGTCCTCTCCATGAGTCTCATAAGCATGGTTTTATTATTTTCTACAGTATTAGAAAAGCATAAGGAAAGAAGAAAGGCGTAAAGTCAAAAAGCACTTGGGAGATCTCTTTATTTCAAGGAGTTTAAGGATTAATAAATTAAAATACTAGATTTATAATTATTAATAGATTATAATTAAACACTACAAAACTTTTAATAAATTAAACATCTACTCAACATTCACAGATATTAGAGGCACAAGTACACTACTGCTTTGATGGAAGTGTCTGCTGCTCACTTTGCCAGAAACAGAACCCATTCATCTCTACATTTGTTGCTATACAGATGTTTCACAAACTTTGTTCTCCAGCATCACAATGAAATATCCACATATTGTGCAACTCAGAGCCTTAATTCCTGGGTTGTTTTCCCCAGATCCAGTATCTTGTGTTAGAAAATGTTATTCTCAAATCAAAATCAGTCATTTCTAGCATCAAAATGGCAGAGAACTTACCCCACTCCTCAGCAGATACTTTTAAAGGCCTGTATTCATGGCAAGATTTATTAATTTGCATCTCATGAATTTGTTCATTTCCTTTTTAATGATGTTATCCACTTCACATGATGTGATCAACCAACTGACATCCAGGAGGAACAACATGCACTTTTTTGTTTTTTGAAAACAGATTTCTCCTTTTCATCTTTGGATACGTGTTTATACTCCACTGATTTTATTCAGCTTGCAATAATCCTTAGCCTTAATGCAAAAAAGTCAGCTGCTATATGAATTAGAAAGGCGAAATACATAATGCATGCAATAGAGAGGATGCATTGAGTTAGATCTTAGTAAGCATCTACATCTGCCACTCAGTCATTGCTAATAGCATTTTCCCAAGGCAATATATATACCGGTTTTTTTTTATTATTATTTTTAAAGCACCAAAATTGACGTAGAAACTGCACTGGTAGTGTTTCTATAGTATACGTCTCTGTTTTAGTACCTGTATTCACTAATTTCATACAGAAAAATGGTGGAGCCATACAAGAAGTTGACAATCCCTCCAAATTCATTGTGTCATAAACAAGTGGGAAAAAATGACTGTAAACAGATCCAGACTGTGCTGATTATGGTCAAACACATCAAGAAAGTGACATACTATCAAGAACCATTGTTCCAAGGAAGCTCATTACACTGAGATGCATTTACATAGAAAAATAAGTAATTAACTCAGCTTGTCAACACAATTAATTGCAACCACCTCACACCACAAAGGAGATTCTACAGTACACAGGAACACAGCACAAAAAATATACTTCCTGATGCATTTGAGCTAAGTATACTTACATCGTGACTATCTGGCATTTTCTCCTCGAATTTAGAAAGCAGGATTTATATACTCAAGTGAAAGCTTGCCATTTAGCTCTGCTAATAGGTCAAGGAGTTAAAAGTGATCAAACACACGAGGCCAGAAGTTAAGATCCAGGCAGCTGCCCAAGTTTTGTGCAGCTAACTACCACAATAAAGGTTTGACGTGAGACTAAGCTAACGATAAATACACACTGCTGCCTTTCCCCCGCCTTGAAAAGCTGGTGTTTCCACTCCTGTACACATGCTTTTGAGAACACATTTATGACTTCAGAGGACATTTATGACTCCAGAGAAACAACAGAATTTTTCAAAAACTTAAGATTTTACATATCTGTATATATTTTAACTCCAATAACCAGCTCCCTGGTGTATTTCCCAAATACCTTGATAACACTTATGATTCAGACATGAAATAACAGCAATGGCTTTTTATTTCCAGTCAGCTTTCTATTTCCTCTTGTGAGTGCAGATGCTCAACATAACAAAGAGCAAGGTCGTCCTGCAGCACTGCATGACAAGTTCACACTGAACATTTAAGACTTGAGGACATGGCCACAAGTTGTGCCTGGGGAGAGTCAGATTAGATATCAGGGAAAACTTTTTCTCTCAAAGAGCGGTCAGGCCATGGAACGGCCTACCCAGGGAGGTGGTGGAGTCACCATCCCTGGCAGTGTTCAAGAAGCACCTGGACAAGGTGTTATGAGATATGATTTAGTAGCTTAGTGGGTAGTATTGGTGATAGGAGGACGGTTGGACTAGATGATCTTGTAGGTCCTTTCCAAACTTCTGTTTCTATGATTCTGTCAGACAGAACAGCTGACCACACCCATGCCGTTGGCCCACCCCAAACGCAGACTGAAACCCTAACATCTGCCATGAGCTTTCTTCCAGAACCGGACATAAAGCATACTTCAGAATAGCACCCAGTCACATGGGCCTTGGTCACCTTGGCAGAATAGGATGCTAGGCAAAAGCCTGAGCTTTGGAACAGAGCTATCTATTCAACAGAGTTTGAAAAACCCTCACTGTAGTACCAAGATGAAAGGCAATGCAGCAACTCTAGATTGTGCATGTGAAAGAACGTGTTTTTTGAAGCCCAATCGGATGAAAATAAAATCTAAAATTAGGAATAAGCACAAAAAAATTAAAGTTATATTATGTTAAGTTTCTTTGGCAATCTGAAAAGACTTAATATATTCATTTCCATACTTCTGTGACCCAGCATCGTTACCCAGATACCTTGATGCCAACTAAGTCAGAACAAGTACTGGAATTAGTAGTATTTGTGCAGACCAAGCACCTCAGGTACTTACACTGGCGATGTGCTTCAAGGTGCCACATCAGCTGCATTACCTGCTTTTGTTTCTAGGCTGTTATTATTCTATTCTTCCCCCAGGAACAGTCAGCTAGCTGTATTCACAACCCTACACCATACTTCAAGTTGATGCAGCCTACTCTTGAAGGCAAGTGCAAGGGCTTGCCTTCAAAGAAGAAGATTTACCAGCGGAATTATGCCCTGTAATTACACTGGTGTAACTTCCTTGAGTTACACAAACAAAATATCCCATTTGGAACCAGGGCACGTGAGTTATGCAGAACAGCTACACCAGTGTAAACCATTGCTGTTCGTCAACCTGCTTTCTCGGCTAAGCTCCTCCTCTGCAGGAGACTGCCGCTGAAGTCTGCTGGCAGACTTTCTCATGTGAACACTCCCGAGCCTGCTTCAGTCAGGTTCTCACATTTCTTCAGCACACTTAAGCCATTTTGACTGAATCGGGTTAGAAAGCATTGATATGAGTAGCTCTACGAGCAGCGAACAGTGAATGGCAAACAGCTAAGTGCAAAAACCTCTTTCATCTGTTCAGATAGATATGAATCCCATAAAAAAAAATCTGATCAATCAAGGACATTCAAAGAGGTACAGAAGAACACCAGCAGTACAGCTATACTATGAAGCTTCTCCTAGCCACATAAGACTTTGGATACATCAACATGAATTTTATGTAGAAACTTGCAAGTATACCCATATTTGAAGACTAACAAGAACTACCTTCTTTCCCAATCTGGTTCAAATTTTTGGAAGTGTGTTGCACAGCCTCCAGTTTAAGAACAGGTATAAAAACAAGAAATTAGTGAAAGAACAGTAACAGTAAAGAAGGGGACTGTCAAAGATTTATATTACTGTAAGTGAATATATAAATCTAAACTTGTTTTTAATTTCAGAGATACTGTCGTGGGAGGTCAGGATAATTGGAAGTGGCAAGAAGTGCAAATGGGTGCTGCTTTTGAAATAAAAAATTGTTGTTATGAGAGCAAAACAGTTTGTAGAAAGGTATCCAGTAGCAGCTCCAAGAGAATTTTACCATAAAGTTTGTTCACATCAAGAATACACTAACTAGACCTTCAGGATTTTCTGCCCCCCCCTCAAGTCTTTCGATAATCATCATGGCCTATACCAATGAGTCCATAATAACAGTACTAATAACCACTGCATGCAGAAGCAGTCATTCTAAAAGTTAAACGTAGTCACACAATTACATTTAAACTCTTCGTAACTTGCCTTGTACTCAGATACCAAGAGTGGAACAAAAACACATTTGCCATATTATACACACTGACATTCCTGCAACAGAACAGATTAAGGATGCAGTTTCAGGCAGTATTCCAAGATGGATGTCTTATTAGATTGTCACTGGTATTTTGTTGAATCATCTTCATAAAAGACTGAGGTCTAAGCCTAGAATGAAACATTTTCAGGAAGTGGATTTGAATCTGCTAGATTCAAAACTTCTGAAATTTGAGGAAGACTAAAGCCTACATTTTTTTGGTACTACAAAAATGCAATTAAAAAGAGTACTACTAAACACTAGTCTTTAGAAATAACAATCACCATATCTGCTTGCATCCATGCCAAACATTTGTTTAGCAACCATTAAGTTCAACAGACTCTTTACAAAAGCTTTTCTAAAGTGCAGAGCCTAAATTGCTAAAACTGAAGTAATCCCTAGCTTCTCAGTTCAAAAGCTTTAATGTACACCCTGAAAAACAAGTGAAATTGAGTGTCAACAGCAGGTTTCAGATTTGCTTTGACCTCTTAGACTACACTTGCCATTTACATTTCAAAGATGATTCCTCACAACTACTGGTTTCTGCAAATCGAGAAGGAATATTTTGTCTTATACATTATAAAAAGTGTTCTAAAACAAGTTTTCTGAACAAGGAAGGATAACAGTGATTAATGCAGTGGTCTATAAGCCTAGAGTCCAGTTTTCTGCCCAGTGCCTGTCTTGACAAAGAAGAAAATGCTGAAGCCCAGAGTCCTATGTTGTGGACAAGGTTTGTGATAATTGAAATATCCTTGTCTCAAACGTTAAGTTCTACTGAATGTGTTGTCAGAATGCTAGGAAGTCAGTTCTGGGTTAATTCTTATTTCCAGAACTAAAGTGTTAAAGAATGCCTCCTTAGACAGTTTCAAAGTCTGTAGAAGAAGTCAGTGATACAGAAAGGGCTTCCCTCCCTGTTGTTGATACTCCCACCTCATTCTACGCATAATCTCAAAAGTATTAATCAAGCCCAAACAAGACATTTTAGACAGTCAAAACCACACATTTAAACAGCAACCACTGTATACTTTATTAAGAAAAGAAGTGTTTGCCAGTTAAACTGCCATCACTTTATTGACTTCTCCACTTACTTGTAGAAAATCTGTTCTTTCATAATGGCTCTGGAATCATTTATAGCCAGGTAAATGTTGAAGCACTGGCACGGCTCTCCTTGGAACTCTGACAGCCTTACCATGGCAAGAACTAGAGACATCTTTGCAAAACGCAAAGTAAGCAACACATCTTTCATTCAAGCAAAGTCATTCTTGAGACAGATGTCACACAAGCCAAACAGCAGAAAAAAATCCTTTAACTTAAGCAATCTTTTCTATCATGACAGTTTCACAAAACGAAGTGCAATTTGTAAGATAAAAATCCGTAAGATAGCAGTTATGCATTCTCTTCACGTAACTGTGTAGTCAAGTCTTACTACTCAGGCTGGGGAGGGTCGAGCTAAAATGAAACAGCATGATGTTTTATCTTCATGAAAATGTCCTGTTGCTAATGCATCTGCTTTTCCCTCCCTTCCTTTTTAGTAGTTCTATGCAGTCCTATGCATTAGAAGTCAGAGTGGGCTTCTTCATTCATTGGTTCGTTGGGAGTTGGGTTTATATTCAATCCTCTAAGCAATTCAGAAGATAGTCTATACGCATCTGAAAAGAAGTTCCTCATTCGTTTTAAGTAATCCAACCATCAGAGAAGATATCCCCCTATTACTTCACCTCTGAAAGTTGTTTCAATTCTTTGTTCATCTTCATCTTGTAGCCACGTGGCAGAACAGCATTGTCATGGGCTACATATAGTAGGATTTAATCTTTATTAACAGCTTCAATAGATTGCCCGGGGATTTTTAGTACTGTAGTAGGCTTCACATGCAGCTACATAAGCAGATTCTGGGAAGAAATCATCATGGTATTCTGCTAAAAACCTAAGAAAGCACACACACAAAAACAGAACATGAAACATTTGAGAGAAGCAATTTTCAAATCAATTTTTAAGCTCAGCAAAACCATAAATTGCAAATTACAAATTATTAGTTTGAAATCTGTCATACAAAAGGGTTGTCCTATTTTTTATTTATTTACAAGTTTTGCAGAGTGAGAAACAAATCATTCTCAAATCCAAGTGAATGAAAAAATTTTGCTCAAGCTCCATAAAAGAAATCCACACTTTGTATTCTTTTCTGAGCATAGCTTTTAAGAACTGCGAGACAAAAAAGTGGGAAGATGCTTCTGCAACAGTTCTGTCAGTCACCTGTTCAACATACTATTCTCAGTTACTTTAAAAAAACAGGAATTTCAGTTATCACCACATCAGTATCTTATGCAAATGGCCACTAACCATTAAGTCAAACCATACCTTTTAAGGTAAGTAGAACTATGATTTGTTCTTCCACAGGTTTGTGCATTTAGGGTCTCCATCCTTCTAGTGTGTCTGATTTAAATGCATCTCTCAGACAAATAGTACCTTTTGTAAATCCAGTTCCCTCATTTCAAATTTCTCCAACCTGCCCTTCAAACATTATTCCCACAGCAACACAGACAATATTTTAACATGTTCTGTTCTTCTAAGATACAACTCCTTCTCTGGTTAAGTATAGAAAATGAAAAACACTGTTGCTACTAACAGCAGCAGAACAGCTAAAATGATTATAACCATCCTACTCTGTATACAGAGCTGTGTTATACAAATGGGGGTTAAAGGCCAAAACAGCTCTGAAACCCTGAAGTACACGATCAAACTTGACTTCAGGAAAAAGAGACCTTCAGAAATACCTGGATGTTAAAGATCAGCATCAGTAAAAATAGCAGAATGTTAGCTACATGTTCTCTGAGTTAGTGTAGGAAGCAATGGAAACAGGGAACAATGTGATCTCCAGAATCTGGTTTCTTCCAAGAACCACTGGCTAGGGAGGTGACTTACCTATCGGAAGCTAAAAATCCTAGCTTTGCATAACCAGCTCTGGACATAAGTCCAAATTAGAAAACAACTAACAACTATACAGGTAAGTACAATTAAAACCAGTGTTTCTCCAACCTCATTTGCAGTTAGGCTGTCTAAACTAGGCATGTCTTTTGATCTTAAGAAAACCACAGCATCAAAGAACACCGACAAGACTCTCTACAAAAAGGCAAGCAAAATTTAAAGCAGGAATAAATTAATTGCTGAGAACTCATACAAAAAGCACAAAAAAAAACATAGGAAAAAAGATAGACTCTAACACACACACACCCCAGTCCTTGTACTTAGACATGGCCACCAAACAATTGGAAAAGTAGAAGGACACCTGATGATATCCTACTAATTCTAGGAAAAACAATGAGAAACACAAGCTTTTTAGAACAAGTCAATTATTTGATGTGCCACCATTTGTTAAGAAAGCACTTTGTCAACACCCCCCATACTTGTTTGCTTCCTAAAAGTTGTGTAATTAACTCCGTAGAGGGACCTAGGCTGGTTTCTGATGTGAAACATTTCAGGCTTAAAGACATGCAAGTATATTGATTGTCCAGCAGTTCACTTCCAGAAGATCAAATGGCAGTCTGTTTTTGTTTTTTTTAAACCATCACCCAAGGAATTAACTAGAAAAGACTCCATTACACGACCCATAACAGCATCTAACCAAGAACCTGATTTCTGGCAATATTCAACTGGTATAGGTACTTTCAAAAAGGGAGAAAGATCTCTCTTGTACTTAAAGCAAGGATCCAACTGCCTCTGCCACAAACTGACACCACATAAACTATCATAATAAATGAGTACTAGCTAAGTTAAAGTTACACACATAGGATTGCATGAATGAAGATTGTGTGATAAATACTTCAGCATTTATAAGTATTCATACTGTGCTAGTTTCTCATTGTTTCCAATAGCAGCTTTGACCTTTATTTTAATAGCACAAAGCAAAAACGATTACATAATTCAGTTTGGGGAGATCATTTTGAAAAAACTACCGGAAATATTCTGCTAAACCAAAAAAAAATATCTTTAATATTATAGCATTGTTACAGCTGCATTATTCTAACTTCCTATTCACAGAATTAAAGGCATTAAATAGACAAAAAAACAGCAGTGAAATATTTTTCCCCTGAAGGAACAAGAGACAGTCAACCAACGCAGCAAACAAACTAAGTGCTGAATCCAAAATTGTTAAACTTTGGCAAGAGAGTAGGCCAGAAAAAAAAAAATAACTTTACACTTTCCTGGAATTTAAAAAAAAAAAGACAAATCTAGATCAGAGCCACCGATATTTGACTAACACACTGAACCGTACTAAGTGATATTCTAGCCCAAGTCATTAAAAACATTCACCACCTTCTTTTCCGGGCTTACCATGCCATAAATTGCTCTAATACTTAGTAAAATGATTCTTTCATGAGATGCAGAGGTATTCCTTAGAAAGTGATCCATAAACACACAAGAACAATTCACACAATCAGATCCTCCTTCTAATCACAGAAGCACATTGTTCATTTGCACCACACAAACACACATTCCTTACTCTAGGAAAACAACCAAGCTGGTGGCTTTCTATTGATGAAGTGACTGCATCAGTTAAAGGAAGACCAATCGACGTCATCTACCTGGACCTTTAACGTGGTCCCACGTGACATCCTGGTCTCCAAATTGGAGAGAGATGGATTTGATGGGTGGACTATTCAGTGGATAAGGAATTGGCTTGAAGGTTGCAAGTCCAAGTGCAAGGTACTGCACCTGGGCCGAGGCAATCCTAAACAGGAGTACAGACTGGGAGAAGAACTCACAGAGACCAGACCTGCAGAGAAAGGCTTGGGAGTTCTTGTGGATGAAAAGCTTGACATGAGCCGGCACTGTGCGCTTGTAGACCAGCAGGCCAACTGCGTCCTGGGCTGCACTAAAAGAGGAATGGTCAGCAGGGCAAGGGAGGGGATTGTTCCCCTCTGCTCTGCCCTTGTGAGGCCCCACTTGGAGTGCTGTGTCCAGGCCTGGGGCCCCCAGCACAAAAAGGATGTGGAGCTGTTACAGCGGATCCAGAGGAGGGCCGAAAAGATGATCAAGGGGCTGGAGCACCTCTCCTATGAAGATAGGCTGAGAGAGCTGGGGCTGTTCAGCCTACAAAAGAGAAAGCTTCAGGGTGACCTCACTGCAACCTTTCAGTATTTGAAGGGGACTTATAAAAAAGATGGAAACTCTTTGCTCAATCAGATATTGACAGGACAAGAGGGAATGGCTTTCAAATAAAAGAGCAGAGATTTAGATTAGAGATTAGGAGAAAATTCTTCACTCAGAGGGGGGTGAGGTGCTGGCGCAGGTTGCCCAGAGAAGCTGTGGATGCCCCATCCCTGGAAGCGTTCAAGGCCAGGTTGGATGGGGCCTTGGGCAACCTGATCTAGTGGGTGGCATCCCTAGCCAGGGGACTGGAACTAGGTGATCTGTGAGGTCCCTTCCAACCCCAGCCATTCTGTGATTACTACAAAAGAGTACTGAAATTAGAGTAATTTAGAAGTTCATAAAATTTTGTGATTAACTGCCACGATCTCTGATTGTAATTAGCTACAAATTATTTCCTAGTTTTTTTGGGGGGTTGGAATGAAGGGAGTGTGATAAGGCTTGAAACTTAAGAGACTTGAGTCTAACTTTTAACATACTGAGACTGCACAAGACTAAGATAAGCAACAAATGGAATTGAATTATTAATTCTTCATTAACACACGTTCTGACTTTGAGAGAGAAACAGTGACTGCAAACTACAGAGGCTGATCAAATTTTAGTGTCATTTAGCAATGTTCTCTAAAACATAGTACCAAAGTGCTAGATTTTATGAGGGATTATGTTAAGTGTAGGTAATGGGAAACAGGTTTGTTCTCTCTTAAAGATTTCCTGATATTTGCTTAAGATCAGTCATAAACAGCAGCTTCGTGCAAGATAAAGGTGAGAGGTTTTAGCAGAGATGCTTGTGGCATACCTCCAACTCAAGGAAAAAAAAAGGCAGCCAGAACGCATGCAGTCTAACGATGTATACCTCACTGTTCTTAATATAATAGCTGTGAAAAGCAAAATACACCAGAGCTGGCAGATACAAATTACTTTCTGTAGAGAAGTGGTACAAAACAGGCAAGAGAACACAAGGTCAGCTTCTGTCCCTATCCCCTGTCTACCTGTACAAAAAAGCAGTCAAAAAAAGCCCTTCTGAAGCTGCTTTCTATTCATGCTGCATCATAGCGCAGAAAGCTGGCACAGAAATATTAGGAGTCTCAAAACTCGTAACTACTGGATATTTCATTAATGCCTTGCCCTTAGAAAAGCTGAAACAGCACAAAGATCAATTACACTGGCACCTGCAAGCTGCGAGCCAAGATTTCAAAACAGAGGGAGCTATACCAACTTAGCAAGCAATGTTCTGGTACAGATCTGAAAACATACTGCTATTTAGCTATTCAGAAATTGTTTATTTGTCCCCTTACAAATCTGACATAAAAATCAGTCACCTGTTGCATCATTATCGCCTTTTACATTTATATACTTTTTAAAGAGCTTGTATGCTTACACCTGAGCAGTGAAACTGCTTACTAGTGACGGTTTTGAGACACACAGTGCACACAAGCTTCCTCATATCTAAGACCACGTGCTTTTCTCTGGACAAGCATCCACAAAAAACACATTCACAGTTAAACCTCATGCTCAGAACATAGAGGAAACGTGGCATAATGCTGCTATTTCCCTCTCTACCACAGATTTCTAGAGAAGCAACACTTCAGAAAGGACTTGAGGAGATGGAGGTAAGAAAAACAGGCACACAGTCAACCTTATGTTCTGGTCTTCAAATGCAGCAGTCTACACGTAGCAAGCTTACCTCAGGTGACTCTAAAGCAATAGCCTCACAAACGTACCGCCATCTGGGCTGTGAGTTATGCAGGCAGATCCACCAGGAAGAGGTATAGAACTAGCATCGTCCACATTAAATAGCCACTTGGCATGTATGTCAGGGACATTTCTCAGCAAGGTCACTGAATTAATATGAGCTTTAAGAGCATCATCTGGTAGCAAAAATGTCCTTCTCTTGGCAGTCTTAGTACAGCTTACTACTTTTAAGTTTCTGCATGAAGAAAACGACTCTTCTGGATGTCAGCTGTCACCACACAAACTAAGGGACTGCCTGAAAAGTATGAACATCCTGAAGAAAGGAAAACCTTAAAGGACAACCTCAGCTATAAAGGTATGATATAAACACACATGACACACAGCACAGAGCAGAAACTAAGTATTTTCAAGAAGGTAACATCTTGCACACTTTTCCACAGCTCTGGCTTGTAGAAGGTAAGCAGAACCTCCAATAAGCAGTCTGAGCTAGATACTGTTTTGAAAGACAAATGAAAGGCAATTGTAATGATCTATCCAAATGAATTTGCTGAAAGAGCATGATGGGTCCTAAAACTGAGTCACCTTTTCAAAAGAAATGTCATTTTCAGATTACAAAACTATCTCCTCTCCACGACTACTACTGAAAGGCAGGACTTTAAGCCTAAAAGGCTTAGTTTCAAAGGCGTATGCTACCACCTGCCTCCCTACTCCCTCCAATTGCTAGGCATGTCTCCATCTGGAAGGCTGCTCAGGCAAGTTTTGAATGTTAATTCTGATATCCAGTGTTTCAAGAAACCATCAGGTTTGTTTTGTTGACTGGACTCCTGTCACTCACCCACATACAATATTCCTTTTTTTTTTTCCCCTCCATTCTCAGGAAGTTGCAAATAACCTTTAATTAATTGCACATTAGCACAGACTAGTGGTCATAATTCACCACTGCAATTAAGTGTAAGATAACTATACTCAAAAAAATGTTGAGATATCAAAACCATAGATCTACTTCCTAAGGTTACTTCAAACAACTTGCAATCTTTCTAACACATTTTATCACTGCAGTCCTCTATAATTTGGTCACTGTCTGATTTGGCTCCCTCCTCATAAAATACTCAATACTGAAGGTACTTTTCTATCTATGGAACAGATTTGCACAATAGGTAAAAGCTGTAAAATATCAGAAATAAAAATGAAAGCTGAAATGAAAGAGACAACTTACAGGATACGCTGAGTCTGAAAGATCAGTGGGTTTCAACAAAACCAAAGTATTTAACTATTAAGGATGTATTTTTCTATCACCTAAAAAATACATATTAGACTCACCTTGACAACTGTATTAGAAATATTAAAAGCATTTTAAGAATGTAATTGTTCATTTACTCACTGTTCTTTATTTCAGGAAACCAGAAATATCTATGCCTTTCTGAACCATGAACTACATTGCCTGAAATTACCTAAAAGAAAACTGGTCTTGCTGTTCTAAAAAGGACAGGTTATATTCTCCTGGCTCTTAACTACACACTGTTGGTCAATAGCCCTGAGATGACAGTTTTCCAAGTCAAGGCTGTATTCAAATCAATGGAAAGAGGAAAGCAAGAAGTGGCATATTCTTGCCTATGGTTACTCATCACTTAAGCAGCTCCTGAAGGCAGGCTAGGCACTTCAAAATAAGGAGAGGTCATACGTAATACAGTACATACAATGTTTTATTAAAAACATGGCTGAAATTATGGAGTTGGTTAAAAGGCAATACTTTTACCTCAAAAATTATGAACTCGCAGGAAGATTTAATCAGGTACCCTTTGCGAGGAAAATTACCAGTTAGTAGGCACCAGTTACTGTGCTAGCTTCCACTGTTTGGTCCTGAAGTCTAAATTGAAAGTGGAAGTGAAATTTACTGAAAATAACTGGCAAGTCAGTTGCTAAACTCTATTTCAGACTAGTGTTCTTCTGCAGACACTATGAATTATTTCAGGACTACACAATTTGACATGAAGACTAAGAGGTTTTCACTTAATTTGAAAAGCTAGTTTTCTTTACTTCTGCAAATTCCGCAATTGAGAAATAAATGTTCATGTTCTCCATGCAGAAATTTTGATTATGTATGCTTGTAAAAGGCTGCACAAAGGGTACAGCTTCTATTTAATATGAAACTCAAAGATATATTTAATACATTCCTTTAAAAAAAAAAAAAAGCTGTCTGGAAAACTGAGATCAATCTTGTCTAGCAGCAATCTGAGGCATGACTGGAAAATATTACCCATGTAGCATTTCAAAGTGAATTTAATACATTTATCAAGCACTGAGTAAACTCAATAAAACAAGCTTCCAGACAAAATGGTGTATTAAACAAGTCTCAGTTTCTAAGCCTGCACGAGATTAATAGTGTAAATGTTAAATGAAACTGTAAATTTCAGCCATATAATCATAATTCAAAATTCAAAATTAAATCAGTAGCTATGCCAAAACTAAATCAGTTGTGTATCATATTAAAGTTTTAGAAGTGAATAAACTACTTTCGTCAGAGTACTCTACCTAGAATTCAAAGATGGTTCAGGAACAGTTTTATTAATTTTAACAGACAGCTTCAATCCCTTTTCTGCTATTAGAAAAATAAATAAAAGTAGAGTGCTTCAGCTTGTCACTCCAGAGCAATTCACAGTAAAAAATTAGGTAGTCTGAAGTAAACTACCTAATGCATACAGACTGTGTAAAATAGTTCTGAGGTTTCAAAAAGTAAGCCAGAACAGAATTGATACAAAATATTCTTAATAAACATCAATTCATCCTTTCATTCCCAAAAAGGAAAAAGACAGATTGTGAAATTTGAGGAAAAAATTTTACAAGATACCACCTCAGCCTCAAGTTTTCACTTGTGATGAGAAACAGATAAAGCAGAAATACTTCTGCAATAAAAGTCAAGTCTGAATGAGTTTCCAGAAAATTTAGTTATTTGAGCACTTTCAGATAGATATGGGACATAAAAATAAATACCCAAATGAAATACATTCTAAAGCATCACGAAAACATGTAAAAAAATAATTTGCATTGGCTTCTATGCAATTTATATGAATATACAGAAGCACAATACAGTAATAAGAGTTAAAGAGTATTTGTGACGAACCTATATAAGATTGAACGTTTCCTACAGCTTCCTACTGTAATTTGGAATTTCTTTCAGGAAGGTTCTCAACTTGACGATTTCTGACAAAGCTACAGAAATCATAATTATAGAAAACAAACAAGAAGAACATTAGCAAAACATCCGTTACATTGGCCTAGAAAGCACTACGAAAATATGCATAATCTCAAATATTTTGTTATACCGGATAAGCAATATCCAGACTATGCTTGCTTGGGGAGGAGCTGTAGTGGGGTCATTTTGGTTTAGTTGTAGCCTGGTCTTAAGCAATGAATGCCCCATAGTACCAGAGCACAATTTCAGTTCAATTTTTTCCAAAAAGGAATCCAGCTTGTGTACTGAGACCACTCTGCAATGCAACATAAAGGTACAGTAAGCGGGAACTACTGGGAGATTTGCTTCAAAAGCAGTCTTATCTGACCTAAATATACTGGTCTGGAAACAACTTTTTTTTTTTTTTCCTAATTATAGGTAACTAGACATTTCAACAAGATGGTCACATGGAAGAGTGAAACACATGGACACCAACCCCCACGATTCAGTGATTCCATGACACTACTACCAGAAATTTTAGTTTAATCACTCCCCCACTTGGACGCAGAGTTATGTTTCCTCCCTCATCCCCATTCCACCTCAGCTTATCTGTATAACGGGTATAAAGAAAAAGCATTTAAGACATTAAAGAGTTAAGACCTGCTCTGATACAGTAGAATCAGAACAGGAAGGTGTCTGAAAAACTGATTTGATCCACAGCAAGTTAAACATCCTAAATCATATTCACTTCAAGCAAAAATACCTAGTACCTGCCTTCCAACAGTAAGTGCTAATGCTGTCCCACTTAGCATAAAAACATTTTGAATACTAGTAAGGATCTGACAGAATAGAAATATAAAAAGGGATCAGTAAAACTTGAAAATGAATTAATTCAAGAGAAAATTTCTGTATTGTAGAAACTTTGACATTTGAAATATCTTTAATTTTCAATAAACAATTAAAAATAAAAGCACTTTAAAGTTTTTGTATGGACAATCCGCACTCCTTGATCTAATAAAACTTTTGATATGCTAATGACAGATTACTTTTCATTATGTAGCTGTTTTGAGGTATCTGACCAATGTTAAGTTACAAGTTCCATGTTTGTTGGAACCATTTTTTGTTTAACGTTTACAATGCTTTCTTACAAGTTTTCCTTGGCAATTTTTTTTTTCCTGTGTTGATGCAGTATGCAGTGCCGCATTAGACATATAAACTACAACTACAGTGCAGAGATACTAACTAGAGTACTGACAAAGTGGATCATGATGCAGGTATGACTGTATTATCTCCAGCTGTAGAGTTACTGTGGTCAGAAGAGTTTAAGTACCCCTACAAGCCACTACAACGTGTAACAGAGGAACCCTTTGGTTTAAAAGCTGGACTAGGGCAGACTTTTCTGGGGAAAAAAAAAAAAAAACAACATACCAACCACCACCACACTACCATCATGTGTAACAGGTTTTAAAACACAAGGTTTTCTCCCTGCTAACACTGATGCAACATCAAAACTCTCAGATAATGCTCTCGAGCAATGCAGGGTTTGTGTTTCTTCATAAAACGTGCTTCTTAGCATTCTCAGCAAAATCAGACTTGTCACTCTATACTTTCTATCACACAAGCTTTTATACTTCAGTTCTCTACCAATGTTTAGTAAAGCTTTAAGCAGAGTTTGGATTCCCTTCAATTTGGATTCCAGAAGTTTAATTTTATCATATTCATTTCTGTAACCGCAAGAACATCTTCTAAAAATCCCTCATAATTCCAGAACACTTAAATCTATGTAACAATGCAATCACTGCTGTGGTAGATTGTGTCACATTACCTCAGAAACATTTCAAAGTGTTTTACTAAAGCCTTTAGGTTTTTGTCAGGAAAGCACATCTTCCCCAGTATTTCTGGTAGCTTTACTGTAAAAAAGAAAAATAATGTTTACACATTTTATCTAATATAAAGAAAAGAAGAAAGCAAGAATATCTTTTCACTGCAGCCTCCACTACTCCTTACAAGATGTTCAGTGATTTTCCAGAAGCTTCACTGTAACAAACAAGCTCAGAAAGTGAATGCTGTCTGCTTTAATGTTTCATAGTGTAGTGGAAGCAATGCTTATTTACATGTTTTGTTTTTGTAAATCAAGTAAAGATAACTGAATTTATGAACAACCTTTTAAGAATTTTAAAGAGATTAAAATATACATTTCTCCAAAAATAAAACTGTGATAAAGCGAACAGACAATCACACAGATACTGCCACAGAAAACAAATAAGCCATTTTGATTCCAGAGCAGTTTACCAAACATCCGTAGCAAATGTTGAGATCCATAGATATATGATGGAGGTGGTGGTTGATCGCTTGGTGGATAATTCTCTGGCATCAGTTTCCAGGACAAAACCTAAACATAAAAAAATGAAAATACTGGTTATGAAATCAGTATAGCATCATAATTAATTCAGTCTATACAGAACTTCAAAATAATAGGTGAAATAAATAATCTAAACACCTTTTCTTGTGTAGGCCTACTCTGAGGGCCACAGTATCTTTAATCATTGAAAGAACGACAGTAGCATAAAGTTCTCTTACCTCATTCAATTCATTGTTTCTTCTACCTTCAAAGCCAGTAAAAACCGCACTCCCCTCTTTGCTAGGAGTCAAAGTTATAGGTGAAGATGATCCACTATGGACAGGGGTCTCTTCAAAAGGGAAGCAAAAAAACAAATAAATTTATTAAATAATCTCTTTTGTGGAACTATAAGACATTAAAAGGCAACTAAGGCCTGCTGATAAAACATTTAAAGTCTTAAAATACTGTAATTCAGCAAATGCTATCCTAAAGTAGGCTCACAGATATCCTGTGAGTAGACTCAAGTAGCTCCTTGAATTCCGTTGGGAAATACAGCAAAGTATTGTATTTCTCCCTCTGGTATACAACTTCAGAGATAAATAATTGATACAATAAGTAATGAATTCCCACTTCGATCATTCAGTTCCCAGTCCACACAACATTAAGAAAAAGGACAGGACTTAAAATCTTGTTTAGAGTAACAACTTTAAAAGCAACACCTACTTTTTTCCAGGTGCAAGAAGAGCTTTGGCATAGAAGCTGGGGTGTCAAGATGCCGCCGCTTCGGCTGTGGGGAAGCACTACTTTCTGACAACCTGTCACAGTTAGAGGTATGGCGTGTAGAACGTCTCAGGGACTGCAGAATTTCAGGCTCAGCTTTTCGCCTTTTTGGTGTGGCTGGCTCCCCTGCTGGAGGCTGGCTGTCTGTTGACTGAGGTGTTGGTGGGTTCAGTAGAGGAGGACTTGGGGAAAGCTCCTCCTGATTTCTAGGAAATAAAGGCAACTTTACAGAACTGAGGAGGTCAGATGCTCTTTCCTTAAAACAGCAAGTTTCACAAATCCTCTTAAATACTTATTCAAATTAGTATTCCCCCAAGAACAAGCAAAGTAATGCAACCTTCTTTCAAGTGTTGTTTTCCCAAAGAATATTCATTTGCAAATTTAAAGGTTAGTGAGCATAAACTTACATTTTGATGCAATTTTATGTCACAAAGTTGCAGAATAGCTCCACACCAGTCAGTAGAAACACTTCTTTGGAGTTAATCAGATTGAATTCAGGCAAGCAATTCACACAGAAGTCGAATGTTTTATCAAAACAATTTTTAAGTCAAAGCATATGAGAAACCACAGTATTCTAAATGTATAACCACTTATTATTGCATTTTCCTCAGATAAGCAGTATTAGACTCTTTATACCCAACCTACCTGTTAGTATTTGTTGAGTTTTCTTTGATGGGAAGAAAGAATTTTGATGAAGTCACCTTCTTAAATTGAGCTTGCTCATAAGGATAGAGCAAAATTAATGGAAGTGTGAAGTCAAAGGTTATTCTCAGCCCATCAACCATCTCTTTACATAGCTCAACACTACAGGGAAAGAAAGATTATGAATTTCAATTTTCAATTTCATTTGCACACCAAAATTTTCAGTGTAGTTTTTAGGAAATTCCTCTTAAATACAGATCACTAACATCTTAACTATGATATGCTCATTTCTTCGCTATGTAATAATCCTTTAAAAGCATACTTGAAAAGACAATGATTCCTGTTTGTAACTTCATTCATACAAGTGCAAACTTTAGACAGTCTGCTTAATGAACTCAAAATTATACAATTGTTCTATTACTATTTCCTGGATTAATAAAATCCACTTTACAGTAAAGTCAGTCAGATGTTTTCCACATAAGCAGTATTTTTTTCCAAGTTTACTGTGCTCAAATAGAAGAGTCACCTGTCAGAAAAACAGTTAGTATTTAGTAGATTGAATGCCTGACTAAAAGCCATATACAGAATTTGACCTATAGTAGCTAAGATGCAGTTAAGGCTGTGCTTAAGACATCTGCAGTGAGTAAACAAAATTGATACATATACATTGGAGATCAGCTTCCCGTGGCCTGCTCCTGGTAACTGAAGTATTACATTTAGAGGCTACTAGGAATTTCTGCTTTAGGCTTGTGTAAAACACTCACGGTGTTAGGTGCTGGGCAGACGCAGTGGTACAAGAAACTAGAAATGGGTGCAGTCCACCTGCAACACCTCTAACCTCCATGAAGGCAATCACTTCTCAGGTCTCAAGTACATATATGTGTATGGCAGCATCAAATAATGTTATCAAAGCAATCCACATTATAAAGTCTATACCCCCCATTACACCCTCTTTAAGATTTTTGTTTTTAAAGGCAAAAGTGGACACTATATTGGGTCAGGGCAGCACCATGTGCAGAAATTCCATCACATTTTAAAAGGTCAGTTACCTTCTACGCAAAAAGGGCAACACAATAAAGTTGTCCGCTCAATCTCTCCTACTTAATGGATCACTGAAATTACAATCATTTTCCCTATTAAAGCATCTTCTTTATTGAGGAAGTTGCAAAAACATACACCTTTAAAAATCATAACATACACACAACCTTTTGGTCATGTTTCTCATGTCTCATCTCAATTCTCATTGGGGAGATTAATTACACTTTCCTTCTTTCTAATATAATCTGTTAAGTAATGAATGACACCAAATAAAATAAAACACATCAGCTAAAATATTGCAGGGAATAGCATAATTATGCAGCGCTGAAATAAATCTTGACTTATGTTCTATTTTTGGAAATTAAATAAAATGGAAAATATAGTATAGACTGTATACATAAAATACAAAAAATACAGTATAGACTTGCATAAAAGAGCAGCATCATCTAACATTGAGAACCTTTACCACAAAGAAAAAAAAAAGCAAGGTTATCGTTGCATTTGTAGCTTGGTAGGAGACTATACAGCTCATCTGAGAAAACATACTAAGATGTAATCAATTTTAATAAACAGGATTGGTACTACTACACATGTTGTTTCCTTGCATTTTGACTCTAGGATTCAAGATCATATGTCATTAAAATAAATCACCTCCATTTGGAGTTCTCTACTATAAACGTTTGTGTAAAATGTTTATAAAATTTGAACCTGTTCAGTTATATTTCAACAGGAATTCTCCTATCAGATATTCTCCCAGTGCTCAAAAAATTCTTAGAACAGACAACAGCAACACATTGTTCCAAAACAGGTCACCGTATCTACAAAAACGTACGTGACAAAAGGGGATATTGATGCTTTTGTGTATCTCCTTCACTGATAAATTGTCAGCGCTATTGTCCTTTAGATATTCATCAAATATTTTACTCCCAATGAAGGGACATACATCACAGTATAAACTTACAAAAATGAACAGCCTTCAGACAGAGCATGAAATGCAAGTTTGTTCTTCTTGTGACAACAGCACTGGGCTAAAGATTACTTACTTCTTCTCTGGTGGCACATAATGAATATTCATATTAGCATGTGGAGTCATCTGATGATGCCGAGACCTTTCATTGGCTGAAAAAGCGGCATTAATAGCAAAATGTTTCACATATGACTCCAGGATGGTTATTATATTTGTCTGGCAAGGAAGCTTCACCAGCTGAAAAAGAAACAAACTGATGTCTTATAGAAATAATTAAGAAGTGTAACAATCTAAAACAGGAGCTAATGAGTTTAGTAAGACTCTACTGCATAAACTTCAGGAGTTATCATTTTCAACCTGTAAACTACATTTTTGATCAATCATTTATGAATATTTGTAGAAAACAAGGTAAACAAGTGTACTCTACTTTATTTTCAGCTTTAAAGAGCAACTTGCACTCCAAAACACAACTAGGTATTGCAATGTTACAACCTTCAATACAATGACAACTCACTATTTTAACTATAGAGAAGTCTGCTCCTCAAAACTTTTTATTCTTCCTTATGTTGTCTAAAGTAACCTTTGCAATAAAGCTCAGAAGAGGGGTTGTTATATGCAAGAAGTATTTTTGACCGACCCCACGCATATTCATTTCATAGCTTTTATTTCATACCCGTTTTCTTCTATTAATATAGTAACAGTCTTCCTCAAGCTTCTTTTTCAAGACTTCAGGAATTTCAATGTTTATTGCTCTTTCTTCCATGTCCCTTTTTGTATGAGTGTCTTGTTCTTCTTTCTACAACAGACCAGTGAAAGAAATGATATATTGCTTGTGCTTATTAATATTAAGTAATACAATAACCAGGATACAATATAAAAACGAGGTTTTGTTATGCAAAAATAAAAGCGTTTTTATTAAAATATATTTTTTGTATGTACAGTACAATATAAAAATATTACTTTTGTATGTACAGTAACTGTTTTAAGTGTATGCTACTCTTACTGTAAGCAATTTAACAATATAGTTTTCATGTCATCTAGAAATTCAGTTTTTAAAATTTGTTTTTAATTTAGCATTCACTTAAGCATTTAATACAAAAGAACAAACAGGAACTTGTTAGGTTTTGCTACTTCAGATCACCTCCATTGTACTAGTTTGATTCTACAGACCTTCAGAACAACTATTTACCCTGTACTTCTTTTTGCTAATGTAGAGTAGAGAAAGATGTTTTTTCTTGAAGTCAGCTTTCTACATTTAAGACCAGAGTCAAGAGGCCCATTTCACAGTAAAATACAAAAACCAGAAAGATCCTACTGCTATGTCCAACCTGAGTAAGGTAAGATTTTATAGCACCTATAAACATGGTAATCTAGTTTGCTAAGTTTTCTTCACATAAGCCTTACACGTCAAAAGAGAGGAAAAGAAGCAAATGTGTATTGTTTGATCAATGTCTTATTCTTGTAGAATTTTGGTATTTTCTTTAACTTTCAAAAACTCAGCTACAGTAGGCACTAGGAGTGAGAAAAATATGCATTTTAATTCCGGCTAAATAACCAACTGTGGCCTATATTTAATCTATTTAAACTTTTCCAGTGTTTTATATACTGATTTTTAAATTCTATTAACTTAAGGAAGCCATGAATATACCATTTCTGTCCTATCTTCTATGTCACTGTCTTCACTTTTTATTTCTTCATCTGTTCCTTCATCACTGTCATCAGAAGAACTACTTATAGCTGCGTAAAAGAGATTTCAGATATTTATCTCACACTATCACATTGCACAGAGGTTCAGGCCAAACAATTTCAGGCCTAAATTAAAAAAAATAACAACTTGTTATATTTAATTCGACTAGAATTATTCATTCTTATTAAACACACAAGTAGTATTTACAGCACAGTATCAACTTTTTGAATATGGAAGACGGTAAGTTTAAAGGAAGTATTCTTGTATCCTTTCTATTGATGTACACTCACAGATAATTTCTATTTTTATTGTACTTTAGTACTAAACAAGGTGTTAATGCATTAACTATTCAATTGGCAGCTTTGGATATGTGCAGCAACTGTTACCACTATGTACATCAGTTAAGTGCAAAAGGTCCTGCTAGCTTTCAAGCTACACAGAGAAGTGCCATGAAATCAAAAGAGGTGGTTTAGGAGTGAAATAAGTCAGTCAGACTGGGAGGGAAAAAAAATCCCCCCCCCAAATATATAGAAACGTTAGAAAGGAAAGCATCTCGTTTGCTAACACCAAACAAGAAAACTGTGGGCTTCTTGCACCTACTACTACTACAATAAACAAAGCAGAACTGAACTCTGATATCACCAATTGGAATACTTTTGTTGAGGTGACATGAGGAAAAGCCTCTGGAAAACAAAAAAAAAAAAGGAGACGGATTAAGAGAAACTTAACATTAAACATTACGCTCACTCTTCAGACAACTGCTTTGGTATAGTTCCAATCAGGGCATGACACTCATGTCACCCTACTAGCAAGTTACAGCACTCACTGTACCCCTAGCACAAAGTTAAAGGCATCACACCAGTTACTAAAGAACGAAAACAAGCTCACAGTTCTCGCTACTCTCGTCATTTTCCTCAGCAGGAAGGCTTTTTAATACAGAGTCAACACCAGGCAACCTGCAACGTCTCTTCTTTCTTCCTTTTCTTCTCCTATAGAGGATAAAATGGTTCACTTAAACTTGGCTAATTTCATTTAATTTGTTTATCCTACCTAATGACATTACATATAAACGCACAGGAAATGTATGTTTGGGTTATTTTCATTAATTAACATTGAAATAATTTGGATAATGCTTATTTTAGAGTGGATACCTTAATGTCCGTACATTACCTCATATTTGTGTTCCCAGGCAGATCCTCAAGCCATGTCCAACCAATATTAGATTATTGCCTTTGGCTGCAAAATACCTCAGGCTTTCCTAAATTATTGTTCAAGTACATTTCTTTTGGAAGATGTAAATTAAGCCTGTACACGGGCATTTCACAGCAACACTTAAGAGTAACATACAGTTACTAAATGTGTTAGTCATTTAGAGTGTTGTTTAATAATAACATGTAACTACCTAATTATGAATGTACCGACTGTATTAAGTAGATATTCACCACCGACAGTGTGAACTTAAGAGACCAAAATCACTTGTAGACACCTGAATGTAGCTGTTTGAATATGAATCTCTTATTTATCTTGAGACCAAAAAGATTTCTTACATGCGAGCCACAGCCTTCCGTGCCAATTTACGTTGTAATCTGCGATTTTCGTCTGTATCACGAAGAACATGATCTTCAGCTGCCCATCTATCCCAGCTAAAGATTGGTAAAAAGAAAAACATCACTGGCTCAAAATATATTCCATTCATTATTATTGCTGAATTACTATACATTAAACCTAAAAGGTAGTATTTCAATAACATTCAGATCAACTTTGAGTTGCATGCTTCTGTATTCACATGGCTTCAACTCTCATGTTGCTATCTAAAAGCTCTCAAACCTTGACATAACACGACAGCATTTGTAGCACCAACACATGCTAGAAATCACAGTCAGAGACTGCACTCATGTACTGACCTTGATAAGCAAACAGTCTAGGCCTAGATCTAACAATACACAAAATCCTTTTTTTAATGAAAAACCTAGGTGCCACAGGTATATGCCAAAGACAGATATTCCGTAAAATTTAAACTCAAGACCATCAAACTGATCCATTGATATTTATAGATAAAAGGCAATGAAACATGAGAAAGCATATTAAAGGCATTCACAAACCAAACATACATAATGTCCTTTGATATTCTGGGTAACATCTTTCTTTGCAAAATAAAATGGAAGAAATGGGAGAACTAAAATTGTGCATATGGGTTCTTACCTTCTATTCCAACCATTAAAATGGATCAGATATTCTGGAATCTTTCTGCCTTTCTCATCTTTTCCGACAATAATATCAACAATCTGAAACAAATAGCGAATAGCATGTATTAAAAGGCGTGACAAAAAGTGAGCTTTCTAGCATTTAGGGAATTTATGCACACAGAAAAGAAAAAAAACGTTAATTGGCATAAATTAAATACACCTAGACTTTTGCCATTGAGTATTTATATGAGCAGAAGATATGGATTATACTCAAGGTGAGAAAAGAAGCTTTTTTCTTGAGCGCTTCTCAAACAAAGGACTGCCATCTTTATCGTGTCCTCAAAAGTCAATACTTTCAAAACACAGATGCAAAACAATGCAGTATCACAATAGGAACGTGCAGATATACCACATGTGGGCAAATAACATTTTCTGCTGAGTGCTCTTTCTTCAGGTCCTCAAAGCAGGAGAAAACATAGTGCTATATGTAAATCTCAAAACACTGTTCTCTTGAACATGTGATCTGGCCAACAAATATTAAAATGTCTTGTAAACATCTGAGCCTTTGTTTCTTCTTCTTTCACCCCTGTACCACTGTCCTCTTTAGCACATGCACATAGAAGTTTATTTTGACCAAATCACGATGAGGATTCAACCATGATTCTTGCTAATGGCATTTTCTGACCAACAGTTTGGGCAAGAGCTCTTTCTTTATCTTTTTCCCAGTGGAAAGATACACAGATGCAGTACTCTTGCTCTCCCTCTTCCCAGGGAACAGGGATTCAACTTTAAAAAAAACGCCGAGACAGGCAGTCTGAAAGAGCCTGCACCTCAAAAGAAAAAGGTATTTCACAATAGATCATTAAGAAGACAATCAGGACCAGTAAAAACAAAGCACTCAGTGGGTGTACCATATCTTCAGGCACAGCCAGCAGTTGGGCCATGGGAACGTTCAACCTGAAAGCCCGTAACTTAAGAATTGTTGAGCCAGATGGAGCCGAGGGCAGCTTGCTGGAGCTCTGTGCATTTAGAAGTAAAGAAGAGGCACTAGTGACTTTTTTGCACACAGGTTACCAGCCAAAACATAGGCCTACATGTGCAAACAAAAGGGCTGATCAAAACATTACAAGAAGGTGGAGATCCTGAGCAAACGTTTAAAAAAAAAATAATGTATGCCACTAAAAAAACTGAAGCAAAAGTATGAATTTGGACTGGAATACAGTTGAAATCTATGTTTTTGTCCCTCAGAGGCGTGGGAACCCAAACCAAACAAGCAAACAGAACTGTGTTTACAGGTTCCGTACAGCTCACTTCGGCTTGTAAAAGTGAGTTCACGTCCCACCGGCACCCCGAAACCACACAACGCTTACATCAAGCTCTACGACCAGTATTGTTACTGGGCACAACAGGCCCAAGTGCGCAGGCGGGAGGAGGAAGCGGCCGCAGAAAAGCGTCGCCTGGGGCCCGGCCGCGGCCGAGGCAGCAGCGCCCACCCACCGCCCGCGGGGCCGGGTGGCGCCTCCCTGTGCCAGCGGGCCGGGCTCCGCTCCTCCCTTCCCGCGGCCAGCAGCCGCTCCCTTCCCGCACCCAGCGCCGGTGGCGGCAGGGCCGCCTGGTCAACCCCCTCCCTTCCCTCCCGCTCCTCCCCCGGCCCCCGAGCGGGCGCGCACCCGGAAGGCGGGCGGCGGGGGCGCGCAGCGCGGCGGCGGGGGAACGTTAACGGCCGCCAACGGCCCCGCCTCCCCGCGGCGGGGGCGGGGGCAGGAGGGCGGGAGGGCGCCGCGCGGCGGGTCACCTTGGCATCATAGAGCACTTTGGCCTTGGTGGGGTCGGGCTCGAAGCAGAGAACTCTCTCCCCCCGGTGGAACTTAAATTTCATTCCCCGCGAGGTCATTTGTTCATCATGGCGCAAAGGAGAGGCGCCCCGCCCCGCCCGCCGGGGAGGTGCCGCTGACGGGCCCGCCTCTGCCTTCCCCTCTCCTCCCTTCCATTTCCCTCCCCTCTTCTCACTCCCGTCAGGCGGTGGCCGTGGCCCCGAGCCCGGCTCCCTTAAGCAAACAACCGTCCCGTGCCCCCAAGATGGCAATTTATCCATCGTAACCTCCCTCGAGGCTCGTTTTCCTCTCTGTTCCTCAGCCTTCCTACGAGAAAACAAACTAGAAAACAAATAGGATCGGGGACTAGGAACTTGGTTAGCCAGAGCTCGATTTATCTTTCCGATGTTCAATTTCGCGTTCTCGGAGTCTTGAGCAGGATGCAAATAGTGGAAAAAAAATCAATTCACATTTTTCCAGCTCACAGACTTTTCTGCTGATCGATGCTTGGAAGGGTCTGGGGCTCAGTCACGAGAATGCTGTAATTTCTCACACAATGTTGCTAGATGCTCCCTCAGGCCGTTGCAGTGTTGATGCTAATTCTTTATTTCTGATTTACACGAGGCCATAGCAGAGTCAGGAGACCTAGCTAAGGCAGCCTTTGTAGGAAGACTGATTAATTTGTGATCACTTAGCATTTCTGAAGCTCCTTTTCTGTAAAAGCTGATCAGGAGGAGCATGACTAAACAGAGAAAGGTCTGTCCCACTGAGCATGTGCTAGTCCAACCACTCACTGTCTGGTGCTAGTGCAAGAGAGGTTTAAATCCTCTTTTCTTCCAGTGCCTGAGGCTGATAACAAAGCTGGAGGCTGGCAGAAACGCCAACAGGGAGCTGTTAGTGTATTACCAGGCAGTTTTCAAAGGAAAAAATGAGTGGATGCAATGTCAGTTGCAGAAAGTGCAGAAAGTGTTATCAAACTTCCTTCAAAAAAAAAAGAAAAAAAAAAAGGAAATGGTGCTGAGTATCTGTAGAACAGCTGCTTTAAAGGGGCTACCATGCTTAAAAGAAGCAACAACAGCAGAAGAAAAACAAACTTCTGCTTGTGTCCTGGCCTCCAAGCTGGTCTGCCAGTTGACAGAACTCACACAAGGGGATCAATCCTTCACCCATTTCTGGGCAAAACAGCCTTATGCATTTCCTTGCTGTCTTCTAGGTTCAGCCCTTTCCCTGCCTCCCACTGATCTCTGTTTCCAGAGTCTGCTTCTCATTCATCTCCTCATAGCCTCTCCTTATTTGCCCTAGCCCAATTTCATGGCTTCCACCCAGGCAACTTTTCCTTTTGACTCACATTTTTTCTCATTAAGGTTTCCTCAGAGATAGATGGCATCTGCCCTTATCTCCCTTGGCCACCTGACCGTGCATCACCCATGCCAGCAGATCTCCCACCTTGCCAATCTCTCACCAGCGCTACTGCAGGATTTTTAAAAACCTGGACACGGGGTGCACTTAACAAAAATCCATCCAGAGGGAGCTCCGAGAGCAGAAAGGTAGGCACATTTAAGAAACATTGGCTCTGTGATGGTGTTAGGCAGGAAAAGCCTACAGCTACCAGAACATTAAATACAAACAAAACGTCAGTTTTGAAAGGTACCAAGTTCTCCACAGCAGTGGAGTGAGCAGTGAAAAATAAATGAATGAAAAAATAAATAAATAAATAAAGTGGTAATCACTTGGAAAATATGCTTTGTGCACATGCATATACATATTGCATGTGCAAGACCTGTGATGAGTTTGTCATGTATAACATATAAGCAAAAGCCTAATGAAAGATGTATCAGATTTAGCAAAGCTTGAAATTGAACGACATGCTTGTAGCCAGCAAGTCCCTTGAAAAAAAAAAGAAAAAAAAAAAACAAAAGAAAAATAGAAGCCAAAGGCTGTGTGGCTTTATCAGGTTCAGTCTCTTTGGGGTCAACGTCCAAAATGCCAAGGAGAGGGACGCTGGATGAGAGCTGGGAACATCCAGTGGAGCAGTCCTTGTTTAAGGTCTCTGAGCCACGGGATGAGCTGACCCGCTGCATATTTCGGTGGATTCCCAGGACACTGCATCTCCGGCAGGGAAGAAATACGGCTCTACAGCTCCCCTGGGACACGGCGCAGCCTGGGAGAGGAAACCCTCGCCTTCCCTCTAGACACCCCTGCCAAAGAGCGCCCCGCACATCACGAAGGGTTTGTTGATGAAGTATTTCGGCTCCTGGCTCACTGCAGGCTCGGCAGGCACGCCGCAGACAGCCCCGCGCTCACACGGATTTTATTTCAACAACGCAACCGCCGCAGTTCGCTCCGCGGCCAGGCAGCGGGCGGCCGCCCGCGCCGCCACCGCACAAGATGGCGGCGGGCGCGCGGCATGCTGGGAGATGTAGGCCGGACGGGGGGAGACCTGTGGCCTCCCCGGCTGGGGTCGCTCTCTTGCACCACAGGAAAGAAGGGACCGGGTCTCGCTGGGAACGGTACTGGGGGGATTTTCCTGCCCTGTCCCTTTCTGCACAACGCTTTGGGGAGGCACGGGGGGCGAGGGCAGTGCCCAGGGGACAGAGTGGAGCTGACTGGCTCCAGGGCTGGGTGCTTCCAGAGAGGGTGGCAGTGCCTCAGGGGGCCTGCGGGACACAAGGATCTTAAACACCATTTCCCATTTCTTTATGAACTCACCTACATTGCGCACTAAAATCAACGATCATCACTCACAGGGTGGCAGCTGTTGTTTTTTAGCTATACTAATGATCATACGTTTCTAATTTCACTGTGGCAGTATGTACAACCTTATTTTATTCATTGTTTTCTCTTATAAGTCATCTGATTTTACTGATATCTGCTTGTTTTCCACATCTGCAGTGGGGAAGAAAAAAGAAAGAAAAAAAAAAAGACTGTCTTAGAATACATCTTAAATACCAATCTATGTTTGTGTCCTTAGAATCACAGAGATTGATTTGTGGTCAGACAGTATTAAAAGATTAAAATATTCAAACAAGCCCATTTGGGTTTCCACTAAAGAATTTTCAGAGACCCTGCTGTTCAAGTTGACTATTTAAACAGTATACTGAAGGTTTTGTATACCTAGAACACAAACTGCAAAAATGAATTTCCAGAAGCAACAGTAGTGACACACACACTTTGCTTATAGTTAATAGTAAATTATGCAGTAATTGTAGGTTGGTCTAAATCACATTAAACTGTGGGATATAGCTGTATCTCTAAGAAACAATGACTGACTCTCAAACACTAGCAGACCACCAAGCAAAATACGCGTATTTGCAAGATACATACTGGCTCAGTGATTCACTACCTATTTCATCAATGTTTTCTTCTTGTCTAGAGGAGAGTACTACAGAAGACATGAGTAAGCCCTATGAATACAATTACATCTTGAAAGAAGAACTCTAGGGGAAGCCTTTCCAGCAAAATTCTTGCTGAAAAGGATGCCTAAAGCAGTGATCAAAAACACAGCCTTCTGCTGTGTTTGAGATGTTGTGTGTAATAAACAAACAGCTTTGCCTCCAAGGGGAACCAGTTTCATCAACAGCTTCTCCTAATGCGAGCAAACTGCATTTTCCTATATATTGGGTAAATGCTTGGATCAAGACGAGGCAAGGCATTTAGTAGAAGTCTGTCATGTATGGATATTTTTTATTGTTGATCTTGTAATATTCTAAAGACATATGCAATTAGTTTGATATGATACATATACATAGCTGTAATAGTTACTATTGTTTTAATCCTCCCTGAGCTTCGTTATTATGCCTGGGATTGATGTTAGGTTGGCAGGTGTGTAGTTACCTGGGTCAACCCAGTCGGTTCACTACTTGACCCACATGCAATTCAGGGCAGTGGAGGTGAGTGGTGTACCCGGCAGTGTTGGCATGAACTCCAGCATCCACAGTGTTAGTATGCTTCTTATAAATGCTGGTGAAACATCAGCCCCATTACGCTTAAGCACTGAATTATTTTTAGCCCTGCAATGAGTTTTTCTTTAAAGTTCCTCCTTTGTTCTTTCAGGCCAGGAAACTGCAAGCAGAAATTTTTAAGTGTTCTAAGAGTGTTTTGGCTACGTGAGTCTCTCATCACATTGCTTAGACTGAAATCCCTTAAGATTGTGTAATTTTTTTCCTATACCTTCGTTTAACAGTGGACATCGGCAGAGTTTGTTTGAAAGCAAAATTATTTGTTTTGGGGTTGACCAAGGGAAGAGGATACATTATTTTTGGCAGAGTGACATTCTTCCTTTTTGCCCACTCAGTCTTTTGCATGTAATTATAACCACTGGTTTTAGTATTAGCATCATATAAGTTTTCCCATTAATATTACAGGGCATTCAAAGGAGTATGCAGAGGAGTCAGTTAGAATCAAAGCACAGTTCATAAGAAACAGCCCAACCTATACCCTTCAAAAGTGTTTTTGCATAGAAATCTTTCAGGATTGTGATGCACAGAGGATATGTTATCAGCACCTTGATGAAGTAATAGCCCAGTTGTGCTCTCCTTGAAGTTAATAAAAATTAACTTGAACACCAACATAACGCTATCCCAGATTCTTTGATATAATCCTCAGAAAAGCTCCAGTGGTAAATGTTTAATAAAGGGAACACAAGTATTCAGGATCTCTGTGAACTAAGTGCTTCATTTTATCAAGGCAAACACTGTTCCCTTCAAATCTCCTGAAGTTAAGCCCTGGTAGTTAGTCTCGTTTCAGCTGTTTATATTGGCTTTATAAACCTTCAGCCTAAATAGAGAAAAAGAAGGAAAGTTTCTTCCCATGAAACAGCTCTAGAGAGAAATCCTAACATCAGTTAAATGAAGTGTACTTCCTGCTTCAACATAATTAAATTGAGAGACCTTAAACACATGCACACACACAAAAACCCCACCTAATTTACTGTGAAGCTACAGGTATCACTGGCAAAGGGCTTTGCTTCTGTAAGCTACAGATGGGGAGGTTATCATTACCTGTGAAGGATATTCCTCCTGATGTTCTCATTTGGTATCTGTTTCAAAGAGAGTTTTCAGCCAAAACTATTGGTTGCTTCTAGGGACAGAGCTCACATTTGTTCTGCTGAAGGGAAACCAAACAAAACCAGTCTTTGTCAATTCTGATGCCCTCATGTTAGCAAGGATTTCAGCAGGATGGTGGGCTTAACATCACAAATGTGCCTTTTGCCATCCCTGTGAAGCCAAACGGGCCGTGTTTGTAACGCTGAATAAAGCCAGGCAAGGACTGTCCTCCGGCCAGGTGCCAGAACCAGGCCACATCCACGTTACAATGCAACCATTTCCGTCCTGTGGTCCAAAGAAGTAATTATTATTTTGTTTGTGCTATTGTCTTGGCTGTTCCTTTTAAGTTCTTGCAATAAATGCTTAACAGAGTCATGTTTTTTTAGTACGAAGCTGAGAATATTCATGATGTGCCCTAGGAGTGTGGGGGTGGCAAAAACAGATAGGGCAAGGGAGAGGGAGGGGAGGGAGGCTTCTGTGGCTTTTCCCTGGTTCACACTGCCTGCTGGACTGGGCCACGGCACATGCCATCTCCTGATCTGGATACTGTCTGGGACAGCGCTAGCTGACATGAGCCAAAACCTTTCCACGACACATGCTTACAATTAAGCATAATGGGCAATTAGCAGCCCAGTGCTTAAGCTCCTTTCCAGGCCATGCTTTTTCTAGTGTTGTAGACATGGCTTTAGAGACCTTTGGGTCAAAAGCATTATATTACATGGGATCAGTGGAGACTTTAGAAGGAATTTTAGAAGGGCTCAGACCAGTGTTCCATAAAGCAGCTTAAGAAGTTTCTGGTTTTGGCTCTTTTTTCCCTTACTTCTGTCAGCTGTCCTGGCACAACTGTGTGTGCAACAAGGCGGCTGATCTGAAGAAGGTGTTGAGACCTTATAGCTGTACCAAAACTGAGTGGGAGCCCATGCTGAAATACAAACAACATACAGTAACAAATAGTCGGTAAAAAAAATCAAGACTTACATAACTCCAGGTGGACATCCCAATTACACTTGACATCAATGCTTTTGCCTTGGTTTCTGTCTTGTAAAATGGTGATAATACTTAAAAGTCAGCAGGGAGCTAAATCTCTGTGTTCAGAACAGGTTCTAAACACATGCAAGTAATGATGCACATTTGACAAAGCACAGAAAAGCAACTGTAACAAACGCACTACCTCAAAGCTTTTCAGTCAGCTTCCTGCATTACAAACCTGGCTCTCTGGCAAGATTCTCGTGTTGTTTGGTGTTGCCAGTGGCCTGGAGCACAAGTCCTGTGAGGAACAAATAGGGGACTGGGAACTGGGGGTGTTTAGTCTGGAGAAGAGAAGGCTCAGGGGAGACCTTATCGCTCTCTACAACTACCTGAAAGGAAGGTGTGGGGAGTTGGGGGTTGGCCTCTTCTCACAGGTGATAGGACTAGAGGGAATGGCCTCAAGTTGTGCCAGGGGAGGTTCAGGTTGGAAATGAGGAGACATTTCTTCTCAGAAAGAGCAGTCAGGCATTGGGACGGGTTGCCTAGGGAGGTGGTGGAGTCACCATCGCTGGGGGTGATCAAGGAAAGGTTGGACTCAGGGTCATGGTTTAGTGGGTGACATTGGTGGTAGGGGGATGGTTGGACCAGATGATCTTGGAGGTCTCTTCCAACCTTAATGATTCTGTGATTCTATGAAAATAAAGACACCAGCAAAGCAAATGTTTGAACTATATAGGTATAGTCTTAAGCAGAGAAATTAGGGCAGCTTACACTCAGGTGCAGGGGTTTTGTAAGCAAGAGCAGACTATCCCAAGACCAGTTTGCCTGCCTTACACCAATCCACAACTCCAGCTACTTTAGCATCCTTTTGGTTTAAACAGACCGTGCAGCAGTTGTGGAGTGTGAAGTGGTGAAGGCATAGAGTTGTGAAGCCTGCAGGCATCAAGGCAGCAGGCTGTACAGTCCTTGGGCCTTCAGTTTTCAGATTTGCCCTCTGATGGCCCAAGACTCTTAGGAGACTATGAGCACACTTTTTCTGAGACAGGCTTGACCACAGTAGCAGAGTGGGGTCAATGAGGCTACAGAAGGAATTGGGGAAAAAATAAAAAAAAAAAAAGAAAAAAAAATGTAAAATATTCATAATCAGAAGTAACTAAATGGCTATTCACTGAGGCTTTACACATGTGCAACCCTGCCCAGATAGGATAAATAAATGGAATGTATACAAAATTTTGCTGTTTTCATGTAGGGGTCTGTCATTATTTTGCATGGCTATGGAGGGCAAATATTACAGGGGAAGAAAGAGAAATAAGGTATTTATACATACCACATACCATGGAAATGAATCGTCTGCAGTATAAAATGCAATCTGTGTGGGCAGTAGTATTGTGCATGTTTTGCATGGGAAAAAAAAAAAAAGAGAGAGAGAAAAAGAGAGAGAAAAAGATGCTTTCTTGGAACGTAAGCCTGCATTATTCCTGGCCTTCACACTGAGGCATCATAAATAATGCAGAAAGCTGCTGCCCTGAAGTCAGGAGCTTGGAACGGAAAAAGAAAATACAGCTCCTATGGCTGCCTCGGTGTCCAGAGAAGTGCTGAGCAAAGCAGTGTGTAAGAGGGCACATGCAGTTCGAGTGGGAAGGGAACAACTCAGGTCACTGCAGGAGAGCTAGGTGGATAAGCATTTTGTAGCAAACAGAGTTGAGCAGCTTGCTGAAACTGAAGTCCAAAGCAGTACTTTCTGGATATATGGAGCTCTGCAGGGCCGTGGACCAGGGAGCATCCCAAGCTGTTGGAGTGGGTTGTCCGGGCTGTGAAGGAACTGCCTTAGGACTCAGCCTTTTCCATTCTCCAGCACCAACAACACAAAAGAATGATTGTTTGTCATTTGATTTTTTTTTTTTAATTCACTCTGTGGGTATTGATGCTTGCAGAGAGGCAGTCCCTTGATGTGGTCTGCAGAAAAGTCTTGAGTTCAACCAGCTGCAGGGACTGAGGTGAAGTCCTTGACTTTTGGAGGGGACCTTGGGATGCACAAATGGCTCTTGTTTTCCTCTTTCCTGTGATTTCTGCAACCCCAGCAAGCCTTCTTTTCCCTATTTCCCCATTTCCTATTTAACATTTTTGACACTTTGCCCAATTCCATTGCATTTTTTTTTGTCACCCACAATCATTTGTTTTTCCTCAGGTCTTTTTCCCACCCACCTCCCAGTTTTGTGGGGAAGGGAGAGATGAAATGACATTTTGTTTTATAAAGAAGTGGCCTGGTATCCTTTCCAAATAAGAAGCTTGAGAGCATTGCTCTGAGGCTTTCTAGCTCATGAAAGACTTCCAACAACACAAATTCGATGTAAGATACTTCCACCCTGCCCATGCCACAGTTTCTAGCCTCCTCTCTTGTACTTCAGCTCCCCACACCTCCTGCTTCCTTTCTTGGAGCACAAGTTCTTAGAAATATTCTTCGGATATTTTTTGCATGACTCAGAAAGGGGCAAGGGGGAGCCCATGCACAGGGTCAAGATTTTTCCTCATGTAGCTGTAAGAGTACAAATTGGCAATTCATTAAAGTGTCTGATACTAAAATTTGACCCTGTGCACTTGTTCAAAGAGTGAAGTACGCTAGGCAAACTGCACTTTTCCTCTTGAACTGTGAAATTTTGTTTTGCAAAGACAGGCATGTCCTTACACTGCCAAACAAACTACGTATCTCTAGTTTATATGCTGATATAGTAAAATCCTTCCTTTCATAAATCCATTCTTTTTCTAAGCTCTGTTCTTCGTGGTTATCTGATTTCAAAGTAGAAAGGGAGAGAGAGACTTTCAAAAAATCTTTTTTAAAAATACTTCAGATAACAAGATACAACATGCCTTTTTATTCCGTAAGGTCATGCAGGCAACACCTTCTGTTCCTTCCTTTGCTTCTGTACCTGTACATTGAATGAGTCAGACAAAGCAAAGTGCCAAATATCAAGAAACAGAGTGCCACTGAAAATGATTCAGCATTCTTTAAAGGTTTAGCTGTCTCTAGTGCAACAAGATCTTGACTATGCAATTTATGGTATATCAACGCAAAAAAAAAGCTAGCAAGGTAACCTTTGGAAAGCACAAATTACAATATCTAGACTAATAGAGAATATATTCCCTGAAGCATTCTTAAAAGTTTTTCATCTTACATGAAAAGAATATTTTTGAATTATTTCTAAAGAAATTGACATGGAAAAATCCATATTGAAAATGTTATTTCTTAACTTAATCTACTTCTATTCTTTTCATTAAAGAAATAACAGAGTAGGTAACACTGGTGTTAATGTTTTAAATTCACACTTCCATGTGTTAATAATTTTTCCCGTAGTTTGTTATTTTTCATGTTTTATTTGACCCATATGCTTTTAAGTGACTCTTTTATCATTCACAAAAGTCTTCTAGGCATCTCCTGAGTTATTTAAACCCTGAACAAAAATTTCTATAGTCAAAGCATTTTGAGGACGTGTGTTTTCTTTTCCTGCTTGCTTGGATGACCCCAAAATAACTTTAGTTTGAAACTTGGCATGTAGTTACTTTGGAACAGAATGTAATTTTTCAAAGTGTTCAAAAAAAAAAAAAATCTCTCTCAAACAATAAAGCCCTCCACTCTGTTCCCCACATGATGCATATTTGCAAAGGAGCCTGGTAGTTTGGGGTAGCAGTCCTGGCTTCATGGGAAATAACCAGGAACGGCCTTTGCTGTCCTCAGAGTGAGGATCTGACTAATGGGTTTTGGAAAAATAAGTGTAGGAAGGGGTGGAGTTCTGGGAGCAGTTATATGTCTTCCCACATTATATTCTGCTCTTCCCAAATTGGTGGATTAAGCTGAGACAAATTGCTGTGGGCAGACAATCTGTAGCCCTGGTTATGATTACAAAATGCGGGATATTTGGCATGAGGTAGAGGTTAGAGGTGAGTTTATGAGTCAAGGACTACAAGTGGTGAGCAACAGATGGTGTGGGAAAGAATTCGCAGATCCATGTAGATCTCTGTGCAGTGAGAAACTCCACCCTTCAGCCCTTCTTTTACTTCCAAGCTGTGAGTGGTTTGGAAACCAGTTCAGAAACATAGTGCACATGTTCCCCATCCCTTCTGCCCACTCAGTCCATCCTAATTAAGTTATAAGGAAGGCTAGGCAAACCAATCTGAATGTAGGAGTGAAAAAATAAAGCTTTTATTTTTCCCACACCCTCATTGTCAGAGACTTTCTCCCGTTTCCCACATCCAGGCTTCTGGCGTCCTTCAGGCTTCTGTGAATGTTGTTCGACTGTGTATAATAATACTACCGTGGAAACACTGAAGTGATCAGGAGTGACTTTGCAGGCTGATGGCTGGGGCATTCTCTCGGGAGGTAGGACCTGGATCTGCGCCTGCCCTGGTCACCGTTCAATTATTCACTGGGAATGAAAAGTGTCAAGAGGAAAAACCCTTATTCTAACCAAGTCTAGCAGCTGGTGGCTGCAGCATTTTCTCAGCTTTGGAGAGAAGTCGATTCAGATTTCTAAGGTAGAGAAAATACCACAGCCCCAGACTATCCCATCTTAAGGGAGTGCTTTTCAGTGAAGTAGGAGTAAGACCTCTTACTCTGATAGTTCTGTGTTTTGTTTTGTTTTGTTTTGTTTTTCACAATCAAATCTGCCTAACGACTTAATATTTAAATTCAGTACAACAAAAAATTAATTTCCCAATTATTTGTATTTTTTGTTTGTTTTCTTTTATTTTGTGCAATTCCAGATCTAAACTTTGTTATTATTTTAATAATATAAATGTTCCCACCATGCTTTGTTAATAAAAATCAGGGGACTGTATACACTTAATTACAAACAAACAACCACCAACAACAATTTCATCTTTTCTATTACTCAGGCTGCTATCATTGTTACATAGTGAATTAAAAATGTCTTTTCATATTCTGTCAAGCCTTGAGTTATTCCTTTCTCAGCATATTTATTTTGTGCTAAATGAGTGTATCTTTGTTCCTTCTTGTCTCTTCTGCCTTCTGTTACTAGCATGCCCTTGACTAACCAGCCTTTCCCAGGGAAGAACGGTTCATCTAAAGAATGCACAGTGCAATTTGTTTACCATTTGCAAATACAACTGTCAGATGTAATACACCTCAAAACGAGAAAGCAGAAAAGCTTCCCTGCTGGTGGGCTCATCTATGTTCTTTGGTTGTTTTGCTGGAGGCCCAAAAAGTCAGCAAAGCACATAAGCCCATGTATGAAATTCCCTATTTTGTTGGAAATGAAGCACAAACTAAACTCAGTTCCTATTCAGCAAAGCATATTAACATGTGGTGAAATATTAGCATCTATTTAAATGTCGGGTTTAAACTGTGCCTAAATCTTTAAGATTAAGACCAATTCATCTTTCAGAAAGAGAAAGCTTCTTAGCTGTTCTTCTTGTCATTATATTTGTGTGCATAATTTAGGGGAATTTAGAGGCAATCTGGGAAATGCATATGCTCTGGTTAATCTAGATTTACAGGAACACTTTGATGCAGTTCCATTTAAACTAGTTAAACGAAAGGCAGCGGGGGATCCTGCTTCAACCATGGGAAAGAATAAAAATCTTGGCTATAAGACAAAACAGAATACAGAGGGGAAAAATGGATTTTCACCTAATATGGAGAAAGAGGAAGCACTGAATGATTTTCCTGTAAAGCCTATTGTTACTACCTGTCTTTTTAATAACGTTTAGATCTTGAGAGAGACAAGCGAGTTACAGTCATTAAATTCATATTGATCTTGAGCCCCTTGTTGTTGCAGGGAAGTGAACAGGTCAGCATAAGCTGCCACTATCAGGCCCATGAAGTTCTGAGGCAACAGTATTTTATATCTTTTATCTGTAGGCAAGGCTTTTCCACTTGACTTCAAAATGGTGCAGACACTTAAATGCCCAACTTAAGTGGCCAAAATGCCATTGTGGGCCTGGAGTGTGTTTGGCAGTGCACCGTGGGACCTTCCTCACCATGGTCAAGGTGGGCCCGGGCCTTTTCACCACCCTGGGCCTCTTGGCTCAATCTGCTTCAGCTCGGGCAGAGGCACAGGACCATTATGGGTTCTGGGAAGAAGCATTTGTGAAAGGCACTGTGGCTGGGTGCCTGAAGCTGTAACACCCAGCTTGTGTGTCTGACGCTGCATCGCTATGGCTGCTGTAGGAATAAGGGGGCTCAGGGCTTGAGGCAGACCTAAACAGAAACTGAGGAAAGTAATGGAAGCTGTAGGGCCACCAGTGTAACAGCACTGTAGGCACCTGCTTTATCACATCCAAAACCAAGAGATGAACATCATCCCTGAATACTTCATGGTTCCCCCTGGGAGCCTCAGGGCCTCCCACTGGTTTTCAGGGCAGGAGAACAGAAACAGGGATGATGCCAGACTGTCGGGGACAGGGCAGTGAAGGTGATGTGGGAGGTTCTTGGTGTTCTGCTGCCTTCAGGCACTGGCAGTCACCTGGGGGTCAGAACAAACAGCCACACTAACAGGCACAGAAAACAGCTTGATAGGTCTTTTGCTCATTTTGTCTGTTTGTTTTGTGGGTGCTAGATCTTGGGTGCTTTGCCAAGAGGAAATTTAGTGTTGCGTGCCACATCTTGTGCTGTCCCATCGGCCTCGTCAGCCTGCCTGTGTGATTCAGTCCATCCCACTTTGGTGTAGTCCGGTCACAGGCAGGCAAATCTACACCTTCCTCACCTGCCCCATTGTGCTGGCCGTGTCTGGCACCTTCAGCAATTCATCACCGACCTCACATGGCAGAAATTTAACAAAAAATGCAGACACAGAATAAGCAGTAATTTTTTATTGGTTAGGTGTACGAGTCTGTATTAGTTTTCTTAATTCCTTTTTCCAAAAACAATTTGCTGTAGTGAAGTTAAACTGGAAAGGGCCCATTTGATCTCTCTGGCGAGTAATTATCAGTCCTTCTTTGATCCATACACAGTGTGCTGTGTTTATAAAATTGAATTGAAGGTATTCAAGGTATCAGTCCCTGACATCTACCATGGCCCTGCATAGGTTACTTTTGCCTGTCCAGAAGTTCAGGTACTCATGGGCACCCTGTGCTTTAACAGTGTTAAGGTACACCGGTTTAGTTACCCCTGGACTTGGGTAAGATGCAGTTTTACCAGGGATTAAGGGCAAATTAAAATCTTAATTTAGCCAATCACAAAGAGCTCGTCCGTTCTATAAAGCTATGTTTAACAGATGTTTTACTAACTAAGGGGGAAAAGGAGAAGTATAGTGGATCAGTAGCCACTGTGGGGAACCTAAGGCCAGGGTGGAACTCGTAGACAGTGTACCCAGGACTGGGAAAAATGTGAAAATCTTTGATGGTAACTGAATTTGACAGCTTGCTAGAAAGACAAAAAGAGGAATAGACGAGACATCAAATGCCAAGTGTATAAGATGTGTTGTGCTTGTTTTCCTGACGTGTTAGTAAAGAATGACTAAAGGCGTCTGGCAAACCAGAGGCCTTCTAGTGCCCAGAGGAGTACAGGTCCTGACACCTTGTCCAAGTCTGTTCTTGTGATGCCTGACATCTCAATACCTAGAGGCCATAGGGGGCTTGCAGGACTCTTCTTCATCAGGCATCGAACACAGGCTGCCCTGGCAGTTGGTGACAAAACCTGCAAATTCAGGAGAGCTAGAGTTGGCTGGAGTCTCTTTTGTGGGCAATAGGGACTGAGATGGATCTTGGGGTCTTCTCAGATTGTAAGGAACATAGGAGGAGAGCTGGAAAAGGCTGAATAACCTATAAAGTGGATCGTTTCCAATTGCCTCGAAGATTGGTCTTTTTGATACTAGCATTGGACAGACAGAATGCTGGGATTATAAAGATGCTAGCTGGAGTAAGTGGCTCATTTCTATCCCATATTTATACAGTATTTGGCATCCAAAGGATGACATTTTTCACTTAGGTTCCTGTGTAAACTAAATCACTTTACATGACACTGCTGTTTTCATATTTCTACTTAATTTATTTATTGAAGCCAAATGTTTATATCAGACTACTTGTGTAAAGTCCAAACTTCTTCTGATCATGTATACTAAGCTGTTAAGCAGAATAGCCTTGGCTATTGAAAGCAGCATAAATTTACATCTTGTGCATATCTGAGAATACCAAGGACTAGAAAAAGGTCCTGAGAAATTGTTAAAATACCTTTTGAAAAGGAGATATGAGAAAACTGACTTACACCTATAGAGCATAACATAGAGAGGGCATGATTTATAAGAAGACTATGTTTTTTTTTATAAAGCATAAACTTAAAAATGAAGACTGAAGGACATTTTACTGATGAAGCCCCAGAAAAACTAACAGATGGGAAAAGATATGGGTTACTTAAAGAGAAATGAACAGAAATACTATCAGACTCCAATGATATTTCAGTGTATAAACAAATCTAATCCCTCCTTCACAATCGCATCACATCATTCTAATCCTAAACATGGTCAGAGGTAAGAAAAATGCTTCATCTGATTATATCTCCCATCTCCCACACTCCAGTGATAACATTTAAGTGAAAGAATCTAAGTGTGAACAAGAGAAGAATAAAACTCATCCTATTCACAATTTAAAAGAGGCTATAGTTGGTTATGGGAAAGTTTATCAACCATTTCCTGCAAAACAAACTTTCCAGGGAGTTCTGAAGCCCATTCACCTGTCCAGAAGTAAGCTGAAGAGGGTCTGGGTTTGGGACATACTCTCTTCCTCAGGATTTCTTTTCTGTTCAAGAACATTTAAATATCTGATTATCTGTGAGGCTTAAATCGCTGCCACCGATTTCCTTTTGTTCTGATATCAAACAAGTATGGAAGTTAATCAAACTTTTTGTAACACGCTAATTATCCCTCTCAATCAACAGGGCTGAATACAGCCAGAAATATCATTTTGAAAGTATTCAGCCTCAGCCCAACACAGATCTGTGGAGCTTCAGGTGTCATTTAAGCATGCAATAATATTCCCAGGAACCCTTTACAGAACCATTTACAGATGATGTTGTTGGGAAGAGGACAGCATTTTTCAACTAGGTGATTTCTGGTGCAAATGATTTGCAAAGGCGTCCTTGATCCCTTTTCATGGAGGCATTTGCAAATATTCTTCCTGGTACTTGACTTTTACTGAAGAGCCAAGCAAGGGGAATGAATAGCACTTCATATTTTAACAACAGAACACTATTTCAGAACATGCCCTTTTCATATTTTCAGGTACTAAGTGCAACTCTGATACTGCTGAGAACCTCTGGACCTCTCGGTGCATGAACCTCTTGAGAAACTGTGCTACCCAGATTGTGCAAACATGTAACAGCACCAGTGCTTGGATCTCAACGTACAGAAAGGTCCATCTTGCTTCATATTTCCATCCAAGGGTGGAAAGATTTCCTTCTGACCTGGGATGATTTCTGGGGTATTAGTTAAACATTCCCAGGTTTATGGACAAACAGAAATGTGTGAGTAACGGATTAATGCCCCTTTTGTGCAACTTCTCAGCTAATTACTAATTCTGAGTACACAAGGGGTTCCCCTGGCCACGTGCATGTTTTCAGAGGAGACTTACGCTATGTGCCTGTGCTTGTAAGATTGAAAATTTGTGCGAAATAGCTTGTTTTATTACATGCTTAGGCTGTGGTTTGACAAGACAATTTAGGGTGTCTCATACCATATCTAACAGGCACAGATTACAAAGCGCTAGAGAAACTCACTCTGCTGGCTGATACTGGTTCAAAATATGTAAGTGGGAGGTATGTCTTCTCATAGAGACTTGCATAGTCTGTCTGAATTGTTATTACATAACCTATAGATAAGGTATTATATAAAGCATCGTAACACGTTATTTTGGCTGAGGTATTGTTTATCCTCCTGTAGCTGGCATAAAAACAACATACATAACATATTTAGCACTCTGAGTCAGCATAATGCAGAGGTATTCACATCTAGCAGCATCAGATCTGTACTTCCAGGTGATCCAGTAGTATGGACTCTGTATTTATTACCATGCGTAATATTGCTTTTACAGGAGTACCTAATCTAAAAATCAGCAAAAATCCCCCTGCAGTCAGTGGGCTTTGGATCAGTTTTGTCTCTCATTTGCTTTGCTTTCCCCAGGTTGGAAGAGATGGGGTAGCGTAACTGATTTTAAAAGAAAACTTCATTTCTTAAGAAAACTGCTTTAGCTTAATCTTGTTCTGGAAAACATTGTAAAAGTGACTTTCCCACAAATAAAGTGCAGTACATTAGCTTTTAAGAAAAAAAAACATCATTTTGTGTTTAACAATGCCATATTGTAACTAAGTTTTAAACTGATGTATCTATGGTATTTTTTAGCAAGAATTCTTATGAGTGGTTATTCTTTTGTTTGTGCATTACTGTGGGAAGAGCAGGGAAGGAACGTGCGGTGTGGTGTGGTGTGATGTGGTACCTGGTATGAGATCAGCCTCTGGCTGGAAGACGATCCCAGCCTCCCAAAGCAAGGGAGTGTTTTGATCTGGTTTTGCTTTTCACCTGGCTGGATTACAGTGACATCTTAGCTCAGCCTGCTGCTGTTTTTTCTTCCTGGTAGCAAACCTGAATGCACATGTAATTCTCCTGACAACGATCCTGTTCCCAAACTCGTATCCACAATAAAGCATGCGACTGAAGGGAAAGACAAAGGCTTCTCACGAAGCTGTCTCAGACCTTGTCAGAAGCGTACTTTGGTTCTTGAGGTACGTTTCTCTAAGATATCTTTCAGCAGGTGGGCACTTGCCTTATCAAGATGGCCCTGGAGGCTGGGAGGTTTCGTGTCGCAGGTGAAACAGCATTGCCTCACCTTTCCAGATAATCGCTCTCCTGCCTGCACGCATGCTGCTGGCAGCAGACCCGCAATGCAAGACGTGTTGGAGTCACAAAAAAGGCTGGAGGTTGCTGTGGGCATGGTTGATGTTGGGAAAGCACCGAGCAGGTGCCTGCAGCACTGTGTATGGGTGCTCCTTCTCTGTGACTCAATGCAGGCCCAGAGCTCTGCATCACTAGATGGTAAATGGGAGTGGAGGTGGAACAAGCTGGTTTTTGCTTTTTCAGTCCTCTCTCAGCTCCTTTAATGAGGCACAGTACACACTGGGAATTCCTACGGGCTAGAACATAAATTAATAACTAAGCAGGAACCATAGTACTGAGGTGACAGGAGGACTAGCTGGATCAGCCAAGTCAATGCCAACATTCATTTTTCCTCTGTATAGGCCATGCCACAGTAGCACAGAGCTACTTGGAGTTCAGCATTTCTTCAAGTCACTCTTAGACAGTGGTTTTATTACACTGTGCTTGGTTGAACATTCATTTTTAGGGGGGCCAGCAGTGGTTGGAAGTGGACTTGAGAGTAACAGCAAAATAGCACACATCTCCTGGGGAGAGACACTGCAGCTAATTGACTTCCAGGCACGTGAAACAAAAAGGGGATTACAACTTGCCCGTGAGAGGTTATGACAACGGAGCAAAAGCAACAGGTTCAAGGGACAGCTGCGGTTTGGTTTCTTGACCACAGGGGCCATGGAGCCATAGGCCTGAGGGCTGGAAAGTTGAAGGATAAAGGTAAGTCAGATTAGGTAGTATTACAGCCATATGGGACTCACTGTAAAAGGAGATTACTGAATGATGGTAGTGCTGATTAACAAAAGCTGTCTGCAAAACTGAGTGTCATTTTTTAGAATCATAGAATCACAGAATGGTTTGGGTTGGAAGGGGCCTTAAAGTCCATTCAGTTCCAATCCCCCTGCCATGGGCAGGGACACCTCCCACCAGACCAGGCTGCCCAAAGCCCCATCCAGCCTGGCCTTGAACACCTCCAGGGATGGGGCATCCACAGCTTCTCTGGGCAACCCGTTCCAGGGCCTCACCACCTTCTGAATGAAGAATTTCTTCTGAATATCTCATCTAAATCTCCCCTCTTTTAGTTTAAAGCCATTATCACTTGTCCTATCACTACCATCCCTGACACAGAGTCCCTCCCCAGCTTTCCTGTAGGCCCCCTTTAGGTATTGGAAAGTCACTGTAAGGTCTCCCTGGAGCCTTCTCTTCTCCAGGCTGAACAACCCCAACTCCCTCAGCCTGTCGCCATAGGAGAGGTGCTCCAGCCCCCTGATCATCCTTGTGGCCCTCCTCTGGACCCACTCTAACAGGTCCACGTCTTTCTTGTGGTGGGGGCCCCAGAGCTGAACGCAGCAATCCAGGTGGGGTCTCACGAGAGCAGAGCAGAGGGGAACAATCACCTCTGTTGGCCTGCCGGCCATGCTTCTTTAGATGCAGGCCAGGATTTGCTTCATCTGCCCTCCTTAGTCCCACAGCGTATCATCTTACCTTTGATATTTCCAGTAGGCCAAGAGTATTTCCACCTTTTCTTTGCTGGCTCGAGCCATGGAATTCATGACAGATCCTGTTTATTTATTTATGAGGAAAAAAAAAAACAAAACAACAAACCTCCACCCACCCAACCTGTTTTTAACTGGGTCCCAAGCTGCTTAGTTAGGCGTGCCGGTGAGTAAAAAGGAAAAACGACAGCAGCAGCAGGAAGGAGCCTCTTAGTTTGAGGGTGAGCTGGGAGAGTGGCGCTGGAGTAGAGCATAAGTGGGTGGGAGGAGTGTGGGGTCGGGTCTGGGATGGGGACATGGGGAGCACAGCACAGTGGGCCTGAGCACGAGGGACAACAGAGAAAGAGGGCAAACCCGCAAACATTCAAAGGTATGGGGAGAAAAGAGAAAGTCCAGAGTGGGAACGTACAGAGCCTCGGGCACAGGGAGAGAAGCAGAGGATGCTGAAATGGGGAGCTGGGGTGCAGAGAGGCTCTGGTGCATGGGGCAAGGCAGCACTCGTAGGACACTGAGTGCATGCTGCGGGCTGCAGCCGTAAGGCAAGGGAGAAACAGTCACAGGGGTGTTGTATTTAGACTGAGCTGAGCTGACTCACAGCAAGAATTTTTAAAAACTAAAGCAACAATAAACAGCAGAGGAGGAAAGAAACAAACAGGGTAGGAACTACATGTAAAGGATAGAAAGCTCACGAGAAACTTCAGAAGACGAATGCTTCAGATTTAACAACCAATTCTGTACTGTAGGCCTGTATTGACAAGGAGCATATGGTGTCCTGGAAAGGTGCCTTCTCTAATGTCGTGTCTCCCTTAACACATAGAAACAGTGCGGGGTCTATTAACCCCCTCCAACTCTGCCTAATAATGTTTTGTTTAATCTGAAAAAAAAAAAATGAGAAGAACAGAAATTCAGCTCAAACAGACTGAGAGTGTTTTTTTCTTTTCAACTTTCGGTTTGCTATAAAGAGATGAAAAATCAGTTTGAGACTCAGCCCGAGCAGCTACAGGTACCCTGCACGCTGCAAACGTCCACCCTTCCCCAGGGCACATCTCCTTGCATGGGGCAGAGCAGGCGCTCACACAGCTACTGTCACAGCCTGCAAGCGTGCCCCAGGCCTTATTTGCACTTTTCAGCCAGGGATTTGCTCGGCACATCCCAGAGAACGACAGAGTGGCTTCGTGCCAACGTGCTGCTCCGAGGCTGGCCCGAAGACTGCTCCAAGTCGCGCTGGATCACCGTAGGGACCCCGGTGCCAAGAGGCATATTTCAGCGGTGCGCTAACCGCGAGCTCTCGCCTTCAGCAGGCACTTCTCGACGATGGCAGGAGGCCAGGCGTAGGGCCAGCTCTGCTGACTCATGTCAGCCAGGCACCCTCCCTCACCGGTGAAATCCTCGTCTGACCTGTGAGCATCGCAAAGGGGGATGGATCCAACCCTAATGCTCTGAATGCAGAACGCCTCCACCTCATTTTTACAGCGTTAATTGGTATCTTACCAGTTATTGATGGGTACATATGGTTGAAACCAAACAGCAGAGCTGGCACGTTTGTAAGGTTTCAATTTAAGAGCAAAATCAGTATCTAAATTTAATGGGAATAAAAAGGATTAGAATTAACAATATATAGAATTAACCATTTCAATCCATTGGTTGGCTAGGACTTGCTAACAATATTTAATGGAGTTGGGCATGCAGGCAGTTATTAGAAAGAATGGGCAGATTGTGTGTTCTTTCTCTCGATTTAAGATATCAAACTACAACACATGCATGCAAAGAAATACACTTGGATTCTGCTTTCCACTTCAGACAACTACTAACTCACCATTTCCATTCCAAATGTTTATTTATTTTGTTTATCTCTTCCCATCTTTTTCCCAGGACACATGGTTGTTCTCGGAATGAATTCACCCCCTTAAAACTGCAATATGTTAGTGCTCATTTCTCCAGCCAGAAGGACAAGATGTGTAATAATTTCTGCGTTATGAAAACATACCATCCACTAAAAGTTTCTAAAAATCGAAGTACTCATTTGTTATCTGCTCTGTAGTCTGCTGGGAGATCTAAAAGCAATAAATGAAAAGACTGTTAGTGCCTCAGGAGGATAATGAGAAATTTAATTGCCTAGGAAAGAAAAGTTTATAGTGAAGCTTAGTGGATACCAACTTTGTGCATGTGAAGATGCATTCTGTTTAAAAACATGACATATTTTTCTGACAGTGGGAAATATTCCTGGGATACAGAATGATGCGCACCAAGAGAGCAATTGGAAAACACTATTTCTTACAAACTGCTTGTGGTCTATTTTTCTGTCCTCACTCTATGTACCTAGATTCGTTCAATAAGGGATGTCCTGAGTTTGCAGGGCTGAAGCTGTCAAGATATCAGCTGCCCCCATGAAGTTCAGATTGGGGCTGCTGCTGCAGTTTGTCTGTGCAGCACCTCTGCAGCTACCAGCAGCACAGCACGTGTGGCGGCTGTCTTTCAGACAGATTCCCTCTTTGCTCGAGTAACGGGAAAAGCCTGAGGACTCCAGGAGACATTTCTGGACTGCATAGCTGCAAATGTGGTTTCGAATGAAACAGACACACATGGACATTTATTCATTTATTTATGCTTAGACCATTGTCATACATTTAAGGCTTGAAAGTGAAATTAGCTTTATATTTATTTTTAAAATGTACTTACATAAAACTAGCTTTATATATCGGGGGAAAAGAAGAATAAAGGTAGTCAAGCACATTAAACTTAGTCACATGCAGGTCTGACTACTGCTGCCATTAGGACTGGTGTGACTGCATGCCCAGGCTGCTGTATGAGTCAAGTCCTGGCTCTAACTCATGCTAGAGGTTCACATCTGCCTTGTCCAAAAGGGACAGACAAGCAGCTGCTCTCCTGCTGCGTGCTGCTGTCTTGCTAGGGGCAGTTTGTAGCGAATTGATGCTGCAAGTCCTACAGGACTTGGACTTGCCAGACCTACATGGCCAGGATGCTGCCAGGGCTCTACAGTGCCTAATCCCGGGATTAGCTCTGCTGCCTCTGCACTGCACATTTCCCTTCCCCTGTGCTGAGAGTGAAGCTGCACAGCGCTCTCCATCCCCGTGCTATGGGCTGGCATGTGCCATGGGGTCAGCTTTCTTTGCTTGGCTTCTTGGCTGCACTTGCTGGGATTTTTTCAGGTGATTTTTCTTCTTACTGGCACTGGGAAGGCTCAGTATTATTCTCCAAGTCTGGATTGGATAATTTCAGTGCAACATTACCAAGGCACAATACAGCCTAGATACTCCAAATGCCTCTTGAGAGGCAGCATGTTACAATTGTGAGACGTTTGGTGCAATTTCTATCCTGGGAAGAGTCAGGACATTGTCCGACTAAAGAATCCAACCATCTGGAATCACTTGTATGAGAGCCCCTCATTTCTAAATCCCTAAGCACTAGATCCTACAGTCTGTGCACACCCAAAAAATCCTATTAATATTGGCCAGAGAAATGGCTGCAAACAATCTTGAAATGAGAATTTCTTCATGTTGAAGACAGATGAAATTCCAAGTTTAAAGTGGCAATCAAGCTTTTAAATTGCTTCTTTCAGCTGTGGTTTTGTAAGAAGTAGAAAATAATTGCACAAGCACTGGTTAATTTAGAAAAGCCTATTCGGAGGGGAGATTTTGCAAAATGTTAGGAATAATAGAAGAGCCATTTTTAAATTGTGCCAGAAAAACTCCAAGTTAACAAAAAAGGTCTGGCTCCAAGCCGGACCACCAAAATAGAAACTAAAGACGGTGCTACAGATTGGTTCATATCAGTTTGGCTATCTTGTAAATGGAGTGAGGAATAATTTAAAGTTTCTGATATAATGTTTTGAAAAATCCCACCTGCATTGTAGGCTATCGCTGTTAGTGGAAAAGCCAAGACTCATTTTCTGTTAGCGCACACACCTTTATACATTAAAAGGCTGCACGTAATTATGGCAAGACAGTCATGATGTACTCCAAGGCCTTGAAGTAAAACGAAAAATTTCTGCGCGAATTCCAAGATTTCCAGATTAATCTATTCTCCTTTCACGTATTTAAAAGGAGTATCTTAAAATAATTTAGATATGTTTTCTGCACCCTTCTGTCCTATGGAAATTGCTGTTTTCAAACAAACAGCAACAACAAAAACCAAGCAACCAAACAACCTTCCTCACACTGAAGTTTGTTAAAATAAACCTTCAACAATGAAAACACTCCACTGGAAATACTTTTTAAAGTAAATAAATATACACAGGTGTGATGCTGAACATACGGGGCCCATCTGTTGAGAAAGCTTGGGATAATTATTACCTAGTCGCTGGAGGAGCAGCGTCACTTTAAACAAAATGGGTTTAGACGTATTTTTTGGCAGAATGTTGAAGCCAAGGTCACGTGGCTAAGCTTTGTTTTAGGAACATGAGAAGCAGAAGCTCGTACTGTAAAGAACAGCACACTGTCTCGGAGGACAAGAGACCTAACAGGAACAAAACAAGCTAGAGGATACAGAGGTTGAGCTTCTCATACACGCTAGCTAGGAAAGGGATTTCAAGATGAACAGCAGATTATAACAGAACAACAGTAGATAAAATCAAGCATAAATAAAAGCGAAGTAGCACACACAGAAGGGAGACCATGAGTATGTCTCAGAGGGCTCTGAACAGTTTCTACTCAGAGCACCGCCACTGCCTGCCTCCTGGGAACTTCTGCTCCAAAACAATCCCAACCCAACCCAACCACAGACGAAATTCCAGGACAAAGACTGGAGTAGAAACCGCAGCAGGAAATACAGTGAAGAGCTATTTACATGGCACACTTGACAATTTGCCCTGTGTAAAGCATCTTTATCATCTCTGAGCTGCGCCTCAGTGTTGACCGCCTTCAGCACGACATGCAGCAAAGGCCGACAGACTCTGCCGTGCCCTCACTGTTTGAAAAAGGCTTCTGAGCAAAGAGTAGGCCGATTTCCTGCAGTTTAACATTGACTGTGTTTTCTCAGGCAACCTGACGTTCTGCAGTCATAATCTGTAAAACTGAACTTTTCTAGACATCAATGAAATTCCTGCTTCTGCCACCAGCTCCCGGAGCACGGCCAGCTCAGGCGGCCTCCCTGCAGCCATGGCCCCACGTTGTCCCGCCGGCCTCCAGCCATGGTTGCCCGTCCACAGCTGTGCCAGCACAACTCTGAACTGCTCTGCCCAGGCACCCACAGGGAGTGGTGAACAGATGCCTCCCTCCTCTGAAATCCTCAACAGCAGGCACTACAAAGTGCCAAGAAGGAAAAGCAGGAAATCTACAGCCATCCCCAGACCTCATCTCTTCTCTAGAGGGCTGTGTGGCCTACTAGCGCGTGGTGTGTGCACATATTGGTATGCTTGTTTTCTGCTTCCCCCGAATCCTTACATCACAGTGAAGGTCATCTAACTAAACATTAAGGCAGGTCTCCTGTCCCCAGATGTCTAAAATGGCTTGCCCTTCTTCACTGGCCCACCAGGTACTTCTGGCTCTTTGACTCTGGTCCGGCCTATTTTCACACCGTACAGCTACAAAGGGAGGATCAGGTAAACTGAAGTCTATGAAATCCCCTATATAGCTCTAGTCTTCGCATTGGTATCTGAAATCACTCTCCTTTTAACAACAGCATTTCTCACACAGGAAAAAAATAAACAGAAAAAGAGGTCCTTTAAATAGGTTCATTAAATTCATGCAAACGCTGGAAACTCATGGTGGATTTCCACAGGCATTTAAATAGCAATACAGAAGTTCATTGCATTACCAGTAGTTTTGAGAACACACTAATGGTTGAAGATGTTGAGAATTAACACTCTAGTGCTTTCAAGGTCTTGCTTGACCAGGCCCAGCATTTGCAACACTATTTTTAAAAGGCTCACTACATCGAACAGGCACATGTGCTCAAGGTAACACCCCGAACTCAAAAAAGTTCCTTCTGCATTCTGAAGAAGAGGTAAAATACTTTTTACTACCCTGTGGTTTGCAAAGTTAAGCTACTGAGTCAAACATCTCACTAGGATACATTTTGTCAAATAGTTTTCTCCTCCTACCACTGCCACATCATCCCATGCCAGTTTGTGCTGACACACAGGGTGTGTTGTCGTAAACTGCAAGGCAACACAAGCCATAGCAATACACACGTTTATCTTGTCTGGGCCTCCACTGATGTGAAATAGAAACCAAACTATAAGCAACATTTCCTGGGGCAAGCTTAGTAGCATTCACTGCACTTCCCTTACAACAGTGAGGAGACATCTCTACCAATACTCCACACCTTACTCTCGGTTGGATCCAATGAGTCCCTCTCCCAGCAGCTTCACAGAACAAGGTCTCAAGACTGGAGCTGCAGGAATACTGAGGGGGGGGGAACAGAAGAGATGAGTTTCATGGTTTCCATGCTCTGTGGAATTTGCTCACTCCTATGGGCTGGAGAGATTTAGGGAAGCAAAAAGATACCATGCATCTCTAAGCCCAACAGTCCCACTGGGACTCCAGCGGGGCACCACATGGCCCAAGGTCTCATTCACAGCTTCTTAACTTCGGGAACAACTCCATATTAGCATGCCCCTCATATGAGAAGTGGGTAAAGGATGCTCTTATCCAATCCTCTCCCTTCTGAAGGAGAACAACTGAGATTGCATATACCTCTGTGCAATTCAGGGCCACCAGTAACTTGCCTTGCTCTCAACAGTGCAACAGTATTGTAACACGCTAAAAGTTTGTTTTCAATGTTTCCAGCACCGATAAAAAGAATACATGTTTTTAAATGCTTGTTAAAGCCACAGAATATTTTAAGTACATTTAATGCACTGGTAAACATATCATTCTCTACCTTGCTTACAGTTAAAGATTCAATTCAATTCCTATTCATTTGCATGCAATCAAAATGTTTAAAATAAAAAATGCATGTTTTCAGAAATGATGCATACCCGTTACCCACCCACTCTCCTCTCCCAAAACCATTTGCAACTGTAGCTTATATGTTATTGTTATTTGTTGCACATTCCAGTCATACAAGCCAAGCGCTTTCTGTGTCTCTTTTTTTTCCGAAGTATGCTAAGAGGCAACACAAAGAGTGATCTTCCAAGCTCCCTGCTTGAGCTCCGTAACCAGTTCCTTGAGGTGCCCTCATGCTTCGTGGGTCGGCATCACCAGCAGCCTGCTCACCTCCACTTGCAGGCCAGGGCTCCTTTTTCTGCTCATGTACTGGCCTGCAATGCATATTTACCTTCTGGTACTGAACCTCCTCGAGGTACTCTACACACAGCTTTTCCACTGGCCTATAACATAATTAAGTGATGTGGCTGAATCTCTTATCCTAAATGGGGAAGCAGAGAACAGATTGGGCCCCTGAAGTCACATTTTTGCCCTTCAATACCACCAAATGCATTGCGCTTCTTCTGGAAAATCTCTGTTCTTGGAGATGTAAAAAGTTCCTCATTCCTTTCAACAAACCAGTTTAATAGACTGTATCCACCAGTAGCTGATAACAGAGCCACTCATCTGGCTTGGGAGACTGCTGGTGAGGGAGAGAGGACAAGAAAAATGACACAAGAAGAAAATGAAATGTTTCTCTCAATCCAGAGCACTTTGAGAAGCCCATTGCTTCAAATCTCTTTCTCATTATCTGCATAGGCACACCAAGTGCAGCAAGATACGCACCCGTACTCCCTGAGCAGAACCCCCACAGATTTTCCAACCTTGAACTGATTTTTATTTCATTGTCAGTAACTCAGGACTGCAAACATTTCTAACCCCAGAACCTCTGGTAAGTAGTTGTACAAACCTCATTCCCCAGCTTTAAGGGTGAAAAACTCTTTTTGCTTAGCACTGCGTGGAAGAGCTGTATGTGGTAGGGAACCATCTGCATGTACTAGCGGTATTCCTTCCTTCCAAGCATCAGCATGAGTAACATTGGACTGTCATGGAGCGGGGAAAAAAAAAACAAAACAAAACAACAGAGGAGAAGGGGAGCTACAGTGGAAAATAAAGGCCAGAACACCAAAGGAGAGGGCGGACTGTCTCGGCAGGGCAGGTTAGAGCTCTTGGTCTGCATTACACATTTCAAGGAGCTGTCTTGCCCCATCTATACAGGAAAAGACAGGTTGTCTTGCAGCTTACTGTTGACAGCCCCATCACTTACAACCAGCACACCCAGCCCTTTAACTAGCTGTGATTATCTTTGAAGAGCAAGCCACACACAATAACGGGTTAAGCCTTCATATGCAAATAAACTTATCAGTCTATCCCAAACACTGCATTATTTATGGACGCTATGAACAACATAACTAATGCAGAAGGTGCTTGTAGTATCTAAAGCAAATGTAAACCACGTTTCTGTTTTTAATCAGCCATTCCTGACTTTAGATCATTAAAACTGTCATTTTAAGCGGTGAGTGACATTTCTGCCATCCACTGATGAAGGTGCAGGTCCAACACGAGCATTACAAGATTCAGAAAACTGACGCTGAATGCAATCTGAGTGTTAGACTCTGCACAGAATCTACGGTATTAAGCTAAATACTGACAGAGTTAAGTGGAAAGGATTTTATTGGCTACAAATGTTCACAATTAAAAAAAAAATCAAAGAAAAATGATTTTGTTTGGATGTAAACATTCCCTGCTGCCCTGGAAATACTAACACAGAAACACTGCACTGAGACGCTGGGAAGAAGAAAATGTTCTCTGAAGTAAAGAAAGAACAACCACCACCAAAAAAGGTAAAATCTTGAAATATTTCAAGTTTATGGATATTATAAAGATATTGCATGCATTTCTGCTTTTTAAATCTCATATGCCATTTAGCTGATTGCCCAGTAAACTGCCATAATACAAAGACGCCAACTGGTTTGGACGAGAATTCCCAGTTATAAAAACGTGAACAAATAATAAGAGTGCCTGACCTAGATCAAATGCATAAAAATGTATGTGCTCTATTGGACTGGTTTAACGCACACTGAACCCTGGAACAGCGTAAGAGTCAAACCTGAGGGCCAAAATGAGAGGGGAAAAAGTAAGATCTAACTATGTAAAATTTCTCAGCAAGTTTTCAGAGACAGTCTGTAAGAAGAACTGCCAAAAGCTCTCCTACACATACTGTCAACTGTTGCAGTCCCTACTAAGCAGATGCCCCCAAAAAAGTTTGATAACTTCACTAGGCAACACTTCCACAAACACTCCCGCTGTTAGTACAGTCTCGCATCCCTCTTCTCACTGGTTACAACAGTCTCTGGGCTTTTGGTTTTGATTTTACTGTGAGAGTTGACAGAGAGACCTGTGGCCAGCTGCGCCAGCTTCTCAAAAACACATGAACCTTGCAGGCAGCCTGGAAGTCTCCCACGTGCACTCCATCCAGACAGTTAGATGCAAGCTAATTTACATGATTACAAAACTCCATGCTAGACCACAGTAACTTGGCAAAATGACATACATGAGTGTGAAAGGCTCTGCGCATGCAGACACTGCCTGTTCCTAAGGCTAATAAGAACACTTCTGCTGTGTTCACCAGATTTTTGTAAAGGAGAAAACCACAGCTGATGGGATAATGGGAGAAAGAGTGAGATGGGAAAGCAACAGTTGAGGCTTAAATTGAAAGTCACATTGAAAAACTGGTAGGATCTCATCAGAGCTCAGAAGTAATAATTTTGCTCAACTGCAGATGCGATGGGCTACCCCACAAGCGAAACGTTCTATCACCTCGCTTTTAAGATCCATCATTACACCAGTAATGGGCAGAAGAGTAATTACAGGCTCATTTCTCCAAGTATCTCAAACCTAACTGCTGCACACAGGTGGAAGTTTGAAAACACCACTCATCTGACTCTAGCTTTGCTGAAGCTTCACTCTTCCCTGCCGTGTCGCTTTGCCCAGGTTTAGGCAGTGTTGTCTCATCCCCTCCCAAGTTGCAACACATCTGGGGCTGTCAAATCATTCTACATTGCTTTTTATTTGCCCTTTGTAACAAGACCATGTATCAGCCCAGCTTGTAAAAAGCACACCTGTGAAAAAAGGTATCCCTGTCTTGCTGGAAATCTTACAAATAAGGTTATCTGAAATTATCCCCAGAAGTACATGCCAGAATTCTAGTCAACTAACGGAAAACTACTTTTTTATAACATGTCGGTCCTCCCAAACAAATCAGTTCCCACACATTTTAAAGTATTCCCACCCAGAAATTCCATCAGCCTTCCATTTTTGCAGCAATTTTGTACAAATGCTTGAGGTGCCTGAGAGAAGCTGTGGATGCCCCATCCCTGGAGGTGTTCACGACTAGACTGGATGAGGCCTTGGCCAACCTGATCTCGTGGGAGGCATCCCTGCCCACGGCAGGGGGGTTGGAGTTAGATGAACTTGAAGGTCCAACCCAAGCCATTCTGTGATTTTATAATTTATTTTGAGCAAAGTATAAGAAATACAGAAACACTGAAGAAAGAACATCTTCCCATCCTAAGTAATGGGACTTACAAACAGTATTAAAAAAATGTGTATTCGTGATTTCTGCTGCAGATCACAGTGTATGGGTAATAAAATCATGATTCATTTCTCCTCCAAGCCTCTCACCTACTGCGTGCTGTATCTTCACTCGTCACTCAGTTAAACAGTTATCTTCAACATCTGCTTTCAGACAGCAGACATCAGCATCTCCATGCTGTCCGCCATACCATGCAAATGACAGCAAGCTTCACTTGTTATCACCAGAAGAAATCTACTCATGAATCAATGATGAACGGAAGATACGTGGTCCTGCGCCACCCTTTCAGCACAGCCAGCACGCTGACTCAACAAGGACACGACAACCTCAGGAGCTGTAAGGGCAGGATTCACCCAGCGCCAATGCCATACGCACATCCATGCAGTAACGTGTTGCTGGGAACCGAAGAAACCTGTTGAAGCCAAACACTTCCAATGAGAAACTAATGGAGAAGGAATTTTCATGCAGAAGCTTACAGCACAGCAATGAGCAAGGTAGCACATGTGCAAAAATCAACACCAGAGCAATCACATGCAGTGAAGTTACTGGGGGGCTCAAAGACGCTGATGAAGGCCAAGTTTATGACGGACTACAAGTGGGGGGTGTTGCAGGGAGATCCCACAGGTTTGAAAAACACCACTGCTAATACTTTGCAAGGCAAGTATCCTTAAAAGCAGACAGCAATTTTAAAGCAGCCACTAACACTGGAGAGCTAGGCAGAGCCCTGGCAATTGTCTCCAGCGCACAGAAGACAGGGTGGTCCGGTCCAGCACCAGTAGCAACCAGGAAACTGGGAGGTGACAGAGTGCCAGGAAGGGCACCAGACTGTAGGAAGAATGGAGAGAGTAACAAACAAAACCAACAAATTCTTGGCAGAAGGACTCAGCAACAAGCGCTAGGAAGTGCTTCAGACTCCAGCTGGGTGTATGCTGCTCCCAAGCAGGACAAGAAAAACACGGCTGTCGCTGCTTTGCTGCTCTGAGTCAGGAGGTTAAGACGCACGCTTGTGCAACTCATCACTGGGACAGAAGGGACCAACGTCTGCTCATCCTTCCTTGCTTCTCCTGCCACCCAGTGCCCTTCCGCCCCCGCTTCCCCTCCAGATCCTGCCACTATTACGGAACTTCCTCAGGAGAAGATGCCTGCAGCGATTAGCGTGTAGCAACGATGGTGAAGAGACGCAGCACAGACTAGTGAGTAACAGAACCCAGATTTCCTGAGAAAACAGGACAAGGGTGAAATGATGCAAGTGATCCGGTGACTGAGCTAAAGCACCTTCTCAAAAATTAAAGAGTTTTACAGACTAATTATATTTGTAAGATTGTTTTATATTCTACTGTATAGAACACTAATTTCAGCTTTCAGTGGGCCAGATTCCCATTTTGGAGGCCACTAAAATACTGGTATTTCAATACAGCAGCTGTTACGTTTTCAGATAGACTAAGGCCTGATTCCTACCGCTGCCTCAACAACTGGCAAATAAACTATGACAACTACAGTTAGAACACTATCAAGTCTTCATAAAAGAAAACATTGCAAGCCAACTTCAAAGGCCAATTTGTTTCTTGTCAATAGTTAAGATTCTGTTGTGCTTTCTTCAGTGGAAAACCAAAAATTCTGTAAAAGGTCAGGTGATGGAAACCGTGATTACAAAAAGGGGAAGTGATGATATAAGAGCAAGGGGGGGAAAAAAAGACTAAGATTAAGAACAGTATTTAAATATAAAAATTTATTTAGGTGAAGTCACAAACATTTGTTTTAAATCAATTTACAAACACTTCATGTTATGCATATTATTGAAACTATCAAGGAAAGGTAAAGGAGAGCAGATAACGGCAGTTTTTTTTTTTCTTCCTGAAACAACTAAAGGCATACCCTTACCATCATGCGCCTTACTGGATCATAGTATTACCTTGATCATACTCCCTAGTATGCAAGGGGAAAGGAAAAGAAAACAAAATACTGAGATGTAAAATAATTTAACCATGAACCAGTGAATATGATTTTCATGAACACCAGACCACAAAAGTGAAGTCTGATGCTCAGGATCCTAAGCATTCTATGAGGATAAAAATATAATAATAATTTAGGTCAATTGTTCTATCTGATCAAGAATTTTGTAATGCACGATTGGGCTATAAATTACTTCTGGCAATGACAGCAACAGTTAATCCATTTCTCAGAGACGAATGAAGAGGCGATATCAAGCCTCACAGAATTATTTTGTCAACAACCTGAGTTATACCAAATGTAGGATACTGTTTCAAGTCAAATATACATTTATGTTGCAGATATTCTCAATGAAATGGTAAAATTAACAGCTGTAACAAAACAAGTTATGATTTATTTTTTAAGCAAATATAGTACACAGATTATTTTACTTTTTTTTTTTTCTTTTTGAAGTGTCCGGTTGTGATCTGCAAAGATCCAGGATTGCACACAGGTTTGCTCAAATGAGAAGGGTTAATCTGCGCATTAAATTGGCTTATATTTTCAATGTAGTATTTTAGGGCAGGGTTCTCCTCCGGGAGACTGTTCCTGACCTCATTCAACCAATGTTCAATTTATTCACCTTCCTGAATCTTTGCCCTCTTTGGATAGTCTGTGACAAGTGCTGCGCTGCAGGAATTCCTGTTTTCCAGCAAACTGGCTTGCTCTGCAGGTTTGTAGTCCATTGTTACAATTGCTGATTGGGTAAAATGAATTTCCTACGTCTTCTCTAGCACAGCTTGCAACGCAACAGAAGCAGAGGTAAAAGAATGCACTAGAATACCAGAGCTCCACTTAAACACCAACGGAGTCAGGCTGTTGGCACCAATAAGAAATTCTGTATTTAACAAATCTGTAAATATTTAAAATCCAAAGTTAGTCAGTTTTATATATAAACTCACCCACTTAGTCTGACTGCCATTCCAACTGGCCTTCTGTTTTCATGGAGTCTGAAATAAAAAAAAAAATAAATAAACTGAGAATTGTCCAAGGTTAACTCACATAAATTTGCAGGAACGAAATCTCAGCTATGCCAATTACTGCATTCTAATTAAAGCTAGGGTTTCTCACTTCCCTAAGCTAAAGCAAGCTTATACCTTTCTACTGTCTCCCCAGAAAGGAGGGTTAGCTTCAAACACATCCCTTTGTTGTCTTTGACTTTGTTTTTACACCTTAACCTTCTGTGCAGAACTAGTGAGATACAGGCACTGCAACAAACTGAAATTTACGACGCGTCCTACTGAAAGGGGAAATGAAATTGAGTCAGGCTGCCCAAAGCTGTCCTTTGAAATTATGAAAACAAAAATCAACTCAGACAAACAATCTGGGAGAAAAGGTCTCTGTAAAACTTCTTCCTTGCAATAGTATGAAGGTGAAAAAGCTCAGGCTCTGGTCAAAGCCAGTTGTCTATCAAGGCCTATTCTCTCCCATTTGAATTCTCCAATTCTTTTTCCCAAATGCGAAGCCACGACCTTTTACTTCTCTGAAGCGGTTTTAAACAAGGTAGGTAGAGCTTGTCACGAGCTGAGGCGGGGTGAGGGGGAAACCCTCAGGTCAACATTTCCCTGCTGCTGCCTTGCCAATGATAAGCTCATGCTTTATCCTAAGCCTCATCTACATTTAACAGCTGCTCAGATGATTGTTTCAGTTAAGGATATTCTTCTTTTTTAAACAGTTATAAATTAGTATGTGCTACTAACTAAGAAGTGCTCTAATAATAGACAGGTAGTTGAATCCACACTTAATGGTTATACAGCTTTTACTTCTCATCACACTGTTATTAGCGCTGCAGTTTTTATGTTCAAACAAATCATTAAGCTAAATTTGGGCGTTTTACGAAATATTTAGCTAAAATAAACACATTTAATTTTTCTTTCCGCAGCTTCTGATTGGTTCTTCAGATGAGAGGAAAAGTCAATGTCAGTATTAAAATCAGCTGGAAAATTTCCACACAATCAAAGGGGATCGAGACCTTTGGTGTCTAAGCAGCCAGCAGTCCAAAGCTCTGCACTGACACAACAGTTATCATGAAAGTTACAAGTCTGGTTAACGTTACAGGCTGAAGATCCGTCTCGGATGAGATGAAATATATGAGATATTTTCCGTCTGGTGCTCACATAAGATCTGTAGTAAAATAAAAACTGAGCTGCTGTTCTCGAGAACGGAGAAATCTAAACAGAGATATCAGAACAAGTTACGTAAATCTAAAACATCAACCACAGAAAGCACCAAGGCCACACGGCTGGCACTGGGACCTATTACAGTACTTGTTACGCTGTCTTTGTTTCGATTCTTTTTCTGCAGGTTGACCCAGAGATTCTGATAGGTAGAGAAATCAGGGCTTGGTGATGCACTGAATACTTGGAGATCCCCTGAAAAAGGTCCTCCCTTTCCAGATCAGACTGAGAGTCCAACAGTTTAGCCACTCCTCTCTGCTGAAGGTAACTGAGAAGCGCAATGTCTGATGAGCTAGCAAAACCCCCTTCAGGAACGGAAAGATTCTTCCTATGCACCTTTATTTTGTTTAGAAATAAATATGGACAATGTAACAGAACCCTTTAACCATCATTCAGCTGGCATGAAACTCAACATTTAGTGTCCAGCATTTTCTGCTCTGGGGATTTGACAGATTACAGCCACCAGTATTAAAAACAAAACAAAAACCAAAAAACAAACAAACAAACAAACACCAGTACAACCCCAAATATAGACAAGCAGCTCTCTTTGTACCACTGGAGCTTGCTGTCACAGCTCAAGCAGAGGAAATAGTAGATTTGCCTGTGTACGTTCGGGGTTATGCCAACTCAGTGACACTTGGTGTCTGTAATACAAGCAAATCCTTAATGTACACAAAATCTTCCCTGCCTCCCCTAATCATATGCATCCTGCAAACAGGCCAGAACTTGTGGATTAAATCTACTGAGGCCCAAAATAAATTAAATCTCCGAATCACAGTAAGCTTGCAAGCCGCGGCCATTCAAATTTAAGTTTGTCATTATTTACGTCAATTTTCCTGGCCTCCCACACAGCCTGCAAGTACCCAATGTTCCTACAGCAACAGCAGAGCCCGTACTCTGTGTCCTGGTACTGCTGAGAAAGTTAATTCTTTTAAAGACAACACAAAGTAAAAGAAATGCCCTTCTTCTGATGACTTTAGGGAAACACAATATACCCTCAGGGATACGTTGCATCCTCAGGAGGGAATTACCGGGGTTCCTAACTCCCGATGGTTGGGGCAATAAACATTACACAAGCAACTGTTTGCTCAGGGAGCATTTTTTCCCCAGCAATCCGGCAATTCCCCAGCACACCTCCCACAGCAGCTGGCCGGGCACCTTCTGCGGCCCAGGCAGGTATGGCCCAAGCCTCGCAAACCGATGCTCGGCCCTACGGTGGGCACGAGCTCAGGATCAAAGCCGTGACGTGGGAGCCTGAAGACATCCCAATTGCCCATCCACTTTCCTCGCCCCTTCTCCTCTTCCCCTCCGCAGGGGCACCACTGGGGCCAGGGGATCGCACCGCCGCGGCCGCCGGCCTGTCACACCTGGCTTTTCTCCTCCTGCTTGGGGCTCTGGGCCGACGATGAGGATGGTGGCGGCGGTGGAGGTGGCGGCGCGGCCTGCGGCTCGCTCTCGGCACGCTGGTGCCTGCTGACGAGCGACTTGAGGGGCGCCATCCACTTCATCCAGAGGTCCAGGTCGACGTCGCCCCACGGCAGGTTGGGGTCCTTGGCCGCCCGCCGCCGAAAGTCCTCGTCGTAGCTCATCCACGAGGTGCCCCCGTAGGTGGCGTGCAGCTTGCGGATGGTGTCCAGGTACTTGAACATGGCCCCGCAGCGCGCCGGGTGCTTCTCGCACACCACGCTGGCGTACACCAGAAAGGCGGAGACCCACTGGTCCAGCGTGTCCCCCGGCCGCGGGCCGTGCTCGGGGGCCAGCTCTGTGTGGAGCAAGGAAAACAGGTCAATGAACTCCCCCCGCCAGATGCGCTCCTTGGTGGCCTTGGCCAGCTGGTAGCCCAGGGGCCGCCGCAGCCCCACGTAGGGGGTGGCCGCCGCCTCCGCCGCCGGGGCCGGGGCCGGAGCCGGGGCCGAGGCCGGGGCCGGGGCCGGAGCCGGGGCCGAGGCCGGGGCCGGGGCCGCCTCGCCCTGCCCCGCCGCCGCCGCCGCCGGGCCCCCGGCCGCGCCGCTCGCCGCCGCCTCGGCGCAGGGGCTGGCGGCCGCCGCGGCCGCCCCGAGCGCCGCCTGCCGCTCCAGCCAGCGCGGGTTCACGTAGACGGTCCGCAGCCGCGGCGCGGCCCCGGCCCCGGCCCCGGCCGCCCGCGCCGCGCCGTCGGCGCCCGGCTGCAGGCGCAGCAGGGCCAGGGCGGCGGCGGGCGCGCAGGCGGGCAGGTCGCTGCCCTCCCGCCGCGGGGCCGGCTGCGCCGCCGGCGGCACCGGGAGCAGCGCGGGCGCCGCCCAGGGCGGGGAGCCGCCCCTAGGCCCCGCCGCCGCCGCCAGCGCCTCTAGGCCCGGGAGGCCGAGCCGCGAGCCGGGCGCCACGGCGCCGAGCACCCATCGGGTCTCGGCCACCCCGCCGCGGTCCCGGGGGCTCCGCGACCTCCCCTCCTCGCGGCGGCCGGCGAGCGCCGTGCCCAGCGGCAGGGGGGCCGCGGTTCCGGCCCGGCGCCGACGGCGGCTCCGCCGCCTCCCACGTGGCATCGGCGCGGCGGCTCCGGGCAGGGCCGCGGCGGGGGGCGGGGGCTGCGCCCGGCGGGGCGGGGACGGGGCGGGGACGGGGACGGGGCCTGGGCACGGAGGGCGCCGGGGCTGCGGGGCGGCGCGGGGCCGGCGTTGGGGAGTGTGGGGTGTATATATATATATATATATATACATGTATATATATCTATATATATAATAACCCGAGTGCCGAGTCTGGGGTGTGTGAAATGTATAGTAACCCAAACAGCGGGTGTACGGCAGTCTCCCACTCCTCCCCAGCAGGACAGAAATACGACGAAAAAATGCGTGGGTTAGGGACGGGGAGATCGCTTGCCGCTTACCATCACAGGCAGAACAGACTTCCCCTGGGGAAGGTTAATTGAACTTGTCGCCAATTAATAGCGCAATAGGGCAGCGGGAACTCAAACCAAAAGCACCTTCCCCCCATCTGCCCTCTTCTGCCTCCTCCCCCCAAGCAGCGCAGGAGAACGGGGAATGGGGGCTGCAGTCAGTCCCTGACGCTTCGTCTCCGCCGCTCCCTCACGGTCCCTCCCTGCCCCTGCTCCCCATGGGGTCCCTCCCACGGGATGCCGTCCTGCCCGAACTGAGCCTGCGGGGGCTGCCCACAGGCAGCAGCTCTTCCAGCACTGCTCCCACACGGCTCCGTACCACGGGGTCCATCCCCCAGGAGCAAACTGCTCCAGCACGGGTCCCCCACGGGCGGCAGCTCCCCCCAGACCCCCTGCTCCTGCGTGGGCTCCTCTCCACGGGCTGCAGCTCCGGCCCGGGGCCTGCTCCTGCGGGGGCTCTCCATGGGCCGCAGCCTCCTCCAGGCCACATCCACCTGCTCCACGTGGGCTCCTCCACGGGCTGCAGCGTGGAGATCTGCTCCGTGTGGGACCCACGGGCTGCAGGGGGACAGCCTGCTCCACCAGGGGCCTCTCCACAGGCCGCAGGGGAACTGCTGCTGCCTGCCTGGAGCACCTCCTGCCCTCCTTCTGCACTGACCTGGGGGGCTGCAGGGCTGCTTCTCTCACATTTCTCACTCTTCTGAGGTGTCTTACCAAGGGTCTCTCAGCGACTGACCTGCAGAGGCCTATGCCAGGTAAGAAATAGTGGAACACGAGGACTTTACAGGGAGACATAGCCCTACAGGCAATTTCCTTTCTAGTTATGTCAAAGCACGTGTTGTTAGCATGGCACAGCCATGCACGTCTTACCAAGGTCACTAGCAAAACACACAGTGGCCACTTTAGAGACAGGACCAGGCTGTCGTAATACTTGGTCACCGTCCTTGTAAAGGTCAAACACAAGGAGAGCCAAAGCTGCTGACAGGGTGCTGGCTTCTTGCGTGGACTTAAATCATTCACTGATTCCATCTGCTTCTGCATACACTTTTGAAGACCTCTCCTCTGAAGGAGTAGCTTTGAACATGATGATAAAATGCCCATAAATCAATTACACTGTAATGTAGCCTTAAGATCTGTAAATAACAGAACTCTTCTGTCTTCACATGAGAACTAGAAGAGTTTTAGAAGAACTAAATGTTAGATGTGTCTTTTTGTCCAAATATCAAATCCCAAGAATTAAAGTGTTAGGAATTCTCTTGTAAGAAAAATTGTAAGGTTAAAAAATGTCTTCACTTTTTCATGCCTATAACTTCTGAAGAAATAAAGAGTAGCAAAATGCGCTGATTTTCTAATTCACCTTTAGAGATTTTGTTCACAAGTCAAAACAAAATGCAGTCTTCCTTAATTACTGAGATGAATACATTTGTATTTTGATAAACAGTTATTTTTAAAAATGCTATCAAAACATGTGTAATGGTAATGAGCTTCTTTACATATTTTGATTTTAACTTCTGTCCAGGATCTCCTTAGAATTCCAGATTAATGTGTGTCATGGGCTGCCCAGGGAAGCAGTTGAGTCACCACCTCCACCTGTATTTAAAAGATGTATAGATGTGGTGCTTAGGGACATGGTTTAGCGGTAGACTTGGCAGTGCTAGGTTAATGGTTGGACTTGATGATCTCAGAGGTCTTTTCCAACCTAAATGACACTGATTAAAAACACCAGAGACTGTTAAAAGTACAGAAACATAATTTCTGTAAAGCCTGTCCATGCAGCAAGCTTGCTAGTGAGACAGGTGCTACATCTCCAAATCTCCATGGCCTTTCAAAGATGATAACAAGTGGTCTTGCAATGACATCAGCCAGCTCTCTGAGCACCCTCAGATGCATCCCAGCAGGTCCCCCAGACTTGCATGGGCTGGGGTTCCTCAAGAGATCCCTGACTCAGTTCTTTTCCGCTACTGACAGATCCTCTTCTCTGTGAGGCACAAAGGGCTACAATACTTTGTTGGTGAAAATCAAGAGAAAAAAGGAATGAAATACCTCAGCCTTGTCTGTGTCAGTCTTCACTAGGTCACCCGTTCCTTTCAGCAGAGGTCCCACATCTTCCTTTTTATTCTTACACTGATACTGCAAATAAAAGAAGCTGCTCTGCTTGCCCTTGACATCCACTGCCAGTTCCAACAACAGCTGAGCTTTGGCTTCCCAAACAACCATGCCCGTGTGCCCAGGGAACGTTTCTGTATTCCTACTCTGTGGGCTAAGACTGAACAATTTTCAGAATAAAACCGATGACTTGGAAAGTCGTAATTACGAAATGCATTCATCCCTCAAAATGTTTATGAATTCTTATTGCATTATTGATCCATATTACTACTGCTCCCTTTCAGAAATACAGACTTGAAAAGTTGAAGAGAGATTTCACATTCTGGTAAGTCAGCAGACTACTGCATAAAGGCAGTGATAGGCAGCGAGACAGAACAAGGAATAAATTTTCTCACTGGATTTAAGCTGTCACTGAAAAAAAATATGAGAACACAAACTGTTAGCAAAGCCCTTCTGACTCCAGAAGTCAGCCCACACCATTGTCTACTCACAGCTCCATGAAAGACTGTAAAATTTCTCGGTATCTACTGCAACCTTATGAGGAGCAGCTGCAGCTTCACTGCTACGGCTTCAGAAGGGAAGGGCTGATGACCAATATGGGATCGACTATTATCGTCTCACAATTTTTCAGCATACGTGGCTACACAGCTGATGCCTTTCATATGGAGATTAGAGCTAAGGTCTGGGGACTAGGACAGTCTTTTTGTTTGGAGTTTGTACAGTGCCCAGCCTTGAAGCCCAGCTGCATGGGTGGTGCTGCCAGATCTCACAATAATGCAGTTTATACTGATAATCATAGAATCAGAACCATTCAGGTTGGAAAAGACCTCTAAGATCATCTAGTCCAACCTTTAATGTAGTACTAAAGTCTGCCACTAAACCATGCTACTAAGTTCTACATCTCCACGTTTCCTGAAGACTTCCAGGAATGGTAAACAGCAACCTAAAAAAATAGTAAGTGTTTCTATTGCTGTTGCCTCAGAAAGATACAGCTGGCAGCAAAGATGGGTAGTAAAATTGCCTACATGAGGCTTTGAATCTCCATGCGTATGCTGGCTTTACTAACTGAATGTCAGCTGTGATTCTTTGGGTCTCTGTCTCATGAAACCTGTTCTCAATTTTTTTTCGTGAGAGCTCTCATGGTCAAAACCAGCTGGGTAATAACAGTACCTGTGCTGAGACAGTGGAAATGAGAATGGTTTGCACCCACTCAAGTTAGAGTGGGTACTTGTAAGCTGGCTGATGCTAGTACCATTGCATTTATCTGATTGTTTCTGTCTCCTTTCACAGGTTGTATGTGTGTTGTGTAAGGATCCAAGTTTGCACGTGGAGTTTTGCTCACTGGAAACTCGTTGTGACTAACAGTCTCAGCTCTTCAAAATAAGCAATGCGCCTTACTGAAAATGGCAGGAAACATTTCCAGTGCGTTTGGGAGGTGGGCATGGCTGTTGTATCTGCTCCTCGTGCTCCTCACAGCTCTGAATTTCTCCCTCTGCCGGCTTCCTCACATCTTCCTGTCCCTATGTGTTCCACAGATACATTTGTAGAGGAGAAAAGTTAATGCTTGGAGCCACATATCTGTAACGCTGTATTGTAGATGTGTCTTTCTCAACCACATTGCTAACATAGGCACAGGAGTGTAGAAACAAACTTGGATCATTGCTTCATGCTTCAGACCTTTTTAGTCTCAGGCATGAGACCTTATTGAAGGCATTAATGAGGAGGGAAAATGAGGCTTTAAACAAAAACAGCTGCAACCTTAGCTGTGGAGGATCTAACAGAGTTTGGAATTAAGCAATAGACTGGTTTATTAAAATAAGGGGGAAAAAGTTCCTTTCCAGAAAAAAAATACTGAGAAGCCCGCTCCCATATAGAAACAGTGCACAAAACCTGAACACCTACCTCCCTTTGAAGGTGCATGGGCTAGCACGCTGCTGCTGGTTAAGAACTGTAATACCACGCCAGAAAGAACAGTCTGCTCCCTCTGTTGATGAAAGTAGAAAATGCTGCCGCGGAGCGCTTACCTGCACAGGCTCCAGGATGGCCCAGGGTTGGAGGAGAAAGTGCAGGACGAGCGGGAGATAACTCGTGTGCTGTGCTCAAGGGCTTTTTTCAAACTAGCCCGTCTTTTTCTAAGGAATTTTAAGAGTTCCCTGCAATAATTGGGGGGGGACTGTGGAGATGGTGGTTTCTCGGGTCAAAGGAAGGAAGCTTAAGCCTCAAAGAACCAGTAGTCTGCTGGTGATTTCACCTGACGCAAGGAGATTTAAGACTTGCACTGGAGCTCTTAGCTGGTCTTTCCCTAGGTGTCTTCCACTCCCCCCATAAATTAAGTATAGGTCTGGAAGCAAAACAGGATTTGCGTTTGTGTTTTGCTTTTCACACCCCAAAAATTAATGGTTGTGCTCCTCACTGACAACAGAGCAGCAGATGTGAACTCACCCATGAAGCTAACGGTTAAGTGCAGCTTAATAAAGTTGAAGCACTAATTAAGTGATGGCGTGGGGCCTCCAGAAAGATCCCTACAACTGTCGCTGTTATTTCCAGTGGGGGGAGGACTTTGCATTCCCAGCTGGGGCTGGGGGCAGGAGTCAGATCCTGTGGCGAGGGACCGCTTCCTCTGCTCCAGGTGGGCAGGGGCTGGCCGGCTGCCACGCAGCAGGGGCTGTGCAGTGTTCTTCCTTTGCCGGCGCTCTGCTCCCGCGCTTCCTCGCGTTTTTGGCCCTCCTACGCTCGTCCCTTTCTCCTGATAAAGGTTTCCTTGTCCACACTTGGAGAGAGAGCAGAGAAAGTCTCTAGAACGGATCAGCTGGTGACATGAGCGTCCACGTCCCTTTGCGTGGAGTTGTTCAGCTCGGTCTGTCAGAAGCGGCCGAGTGCGTGCTCAAAACGTGTGTTGGCTGTGCTGGAGATGGACAGACCTCCTCAGGCTGGCAGAGGACGGAAGGCACAGGCCTGAAGGCGTTGGCTGGCCGAGGCCTGCTGCTGGCAGCCCCACAGATGTGTGCCGCAGGCCGGCAGCGCTCCGCAGCCCACACCAGGCCAGCCCGCGGGGTCCCGGCGCTCTGCAGGACACCGCCGGGGAGCAGAGGGGTACCCCGGCCACTTGCCCTGCGGGGCCCCGCTCTCCACCACAGACTGCGGGACGGGGCTGCAGCCCTGCTCCTGGCATGGGGCACACTGGGGCGTTCCAGGCACCAGTCCCTGGGAGAACCCCCCAAAAAGCCCCGGCAGCCCCTTGGGACACGGTCCCTGCCCCGAACGCCACCGGGCAGCGCCAGGGCGGCCGCGGGGAGCAGCTCCCGGCCGGGGCCGCCGCCGCCCCGACGACGTCCCCGGGAGCGGCCCGGCACGGCTCGGCACGGCTCGGCTCGCCTTGGGAAGGGACCCATCGGTCCCGGTCGCCCGTGGACCCGTGGGTCCGTGTGCGGCGAGCGGCCCGGTGCGCATCGCGGCCGCGGGGGGAGTGCCTCTGGCAGGCTGCGGCGCGCTGAGATAAAAGCTCCGCGGCTGCCTCCTTCCCTCCCCTTTTCTCTCGCAACTTTTCTTTTTTTTTTTTTTTTTCCCTTTTCCCTCCCTCCCCTCCCAGCAAAGTGACCGCGGCGGCAGCAGCCCCAAGCGGGACGCGGGACGCCGCCATGAGCCCCCCGGTGCCGCCGTCGAGCCGCGCCGCCGGGGGCTGAGCCCGGGCGCTGGGCGGGGGTGGGGGGGGGGGCCGCGGCCGGGACCGGAGACCGGGAGAGAGCCGGGACCCCCCCGGCCACCCCCCCGGGGCCAGCGGCCGCCGCGATGTCGGCGCAGAGCCTGCTGAGCAGCGTCTTCTCCTGCTCCTCCCCGGCCGCCCCCGCCGCCAGGAGCCTCTCCAAGCGGAGGCTCCGCCAGACGCGCAGCCTCGACCCCGCCATCATCGGCGGCGGCCGGGACGAGGGCGAGGGCCGGGGGCGGGCGGCCGGCAGCCCCCCGGGGGAGCGCCGCGGTGCCCGGGGCGCCCCTCCGCCGCCCCACGGCTTCTCGTCGTCCACCCCCAGCACCCCGCTGGAGCGCTCGCCGCCGGGCAGCGGCCTCTTCGAGCCGGACAGCCCCCGCGGGAAGCGCAGCCCCGGCCGGGAGCTGCCCTTCCTGGCTCGCACGCCGTCGGCCAACAGCATCTTCTCGTCGCCCCGCCGCTGGCTGCAGCAGAGGAAGGGGCAGCCCTCGCCGCCCGGGCCGCGCCCCGCCGCCTACGTCGTGTGGAGATCCGAGGTAGGGCCGCCGGCACCCGCCACCCCCCGTCGGGGCCGCGCCGCCGGGGGAAGGCTCCGTGCGCGGCCCCCACCCGCCTTCACGCCTCGCAAACTTCCCTCCCCGCCTCGCGACCTCCCCGCCTTCACGCCTCGCCGCCGTCCCGCCTTCACGCCTCGCCACCTGCCCTCGGCGAGGCTCCTCGCAACCGCTGCGAGTTGCTTAAAGGGGGGCACTGAGCGCCCCGCCGTTTGCTTGGATTCGTCGAAAAAGCGTTACCTCGCGCAGGGAGCTGGTGTCCGCGCACCTGCCGCTTGGCATGGTGCTTCAGCGCCCGGATGGAGACGTCAGGTCGACAGGGGCCGCAAAGCAAAGCTGTCTAGCGGTTTTTGAAAATGGGTTATTGGTATTTAGCTTCGCGACGAGACGTTGCTCAGAATTAGCCGGGCTTCATCGCGATGCTTGAATCATGAGTTAGGTAAAAGTTTGTGATTTCAGAGTGACTTTCTGGGACACTTGCGGTGTCAGTGACAAGAAGCCGTGAGACGGTGCGTAACGGCTTTGGTCTTGAGACGCTCATGCTCTTTAAGGGTGAGATGCCAGCTTATCCACTTAGGGTTTCGTGAGGAACTTCCAAAAGTATAAGCCACGTAAGATTTGCTGGGCAGAATTTCCCGACGCCAAGGCTCTGAGCACAGTCTCAGGTCTGCAAGTGGAAGTGGGTCTTTCTCATCACCGACTCCACGTGACGGTGTCAGACGCTCAGGGCACGTAAGGGTTAGCTTTCCTGGCATTTTTCACAAGTCTCTGTGTTGTTAGACCACGTAGCATCGCACACCTTCAAAAATATGTTGTTTCCCCTAATTTGGTATGTATCTAGTACTTTTAAATAGTCGAATTTGAGGGGAGTTACATTGCTGATAATGTGATTGCGCTACGTCACGATGTAATTTGTAGCTTAATGTGAACGCAGGGTAGTTCGATGGGATATTACAGTTTGGCTCTCTGAGAAATTGCTTTTTGCTCGCTTGGACCTGGGAAAGTGTCTTTCATCTGGTTAACAAATGGATGCTCACAATAATGAAGTGTGGTCTTATATTTTGAAGGCATCTGTCATACTGGTAAGGCCTAATTTTTACAGTAACCGATACCTATGTGTGAGTGCAGTTAAAAAAAAAAAGGCCTTTATGTCAGAAGAAAAATGCATGCCGTTCTGCTGTAGGAGAACAGTTTTGAGCTATGTGCAATAAGGAGCGGCAAGTGGCCATGCTTGTGCTAAATCCCCGTGTCCGGGCTGGCCGCGGGACCCTTGCCCTGCAGGAGCATCTCTGCAGCTGTCTGCCCGGCCGTGGTGGCGTTGGATATCCTTGCGGGATCTTGTGCCTCTCTGGTGTAGACTTTCTGCTTTCGAGATGTTATGCAAGTGTTGTCTTGATGGTAACTCTCAGCAACGCCAGGTATAAGTGATATTATACTCTGTTTGAAAAGAAACTTCACCCAAGCATTTTGACCGCTTTCCCCCCTCTCATTGTAGGCATGCATCCTAATGTTGACCGTTCAATTTGTTTTCATCATACAGTGGCATTGTTCATAAAGGATTTAGTTGATTACGTCCTCTTTAGACTTCACTGACAAAGGACCTGCTCAGTTTTCTGGAAGTAAAGGGTTCTCTGCTTCTGTGGCAAAGCAAGCATGCTTGGGAAGGTGAAAATAACACATTTTACTGGGTGAAAAGGAGATATTTATTTATTTATTTATTATTGTAACTTTAAAAGGTCTAATTATTCAAATTATTGCATCCTCAGTAGGGTTAGTAGTTCAGGTCTCCTGGAGCTTGAGAAATGAAGGACAGCATGGCAATGATGATACTCTGCTGCAGAAGATAACTGTATAGAAGATAGCAAGCCAAAAAGCAACATGGAAGGTTTTGATCTGAGAACTTAAAAAATGCCATCCTATTAGCTAGGGAATAAAAGAAGTACTCATTACAAAACCTGTTTTTGTTACCTCCTTTCCAATATCATCAGTATAATTGCACTTTTTGGAAAACGTTTCCTTAAAGCCACTGTGCAAGCAGCAGTTCTTTTCTTCCCATTACCTTGATCTCTAAAGTGGTAAAGACAAGTACGAATGTAATGGAGATTTTATCTTTGGAACCCGCCAAGATAATAAGTTTGGAGCAGGTCATCCTTCACCCACATCTGTGCCGTGATATATCGGATGACGTGGTGGGGATGCAGCTTGCAGCAAGGGTTTCTGCATGAGAGCCGCCGGTACAGCCCTGCTGCTCAGGGCATGTTACCCAGAGGTCGGGGGGTCCTGCGTATGAGGCCGAAACAGATGCAATAGTGTTGATGGGAGGTCAAGAGAAGGATGGATTGTTTCTTTTACCTTTTTTATTTTAGTCATTCGATTTCAGCGTTTTATGCCCTTTCTGCTGGCTGAGAGATGGGAAGTTTACTGCTCGGGTTAAGTGGCGGGGCATAAGTAATTTTTAATGGGATGTCAGAATGCACTGAGGATTCCACGTTTGAGCAGCAGGTCACACGTAGAGGCTTTCCATGAAGAAAGGTTTTAAGCTCAAATTCTCCATTCATAGGTTTTTGGATGTGAAGCATCATGTGACAGGGTGACTCTAACTCGCTGGTTATCTGTCTCTTCTTTATCAGCATTTAATTTTATTCTCAAGAACACTTTACAGTAGTAAAGAATATTTTTAGTAGGGCTTTACTTCACTAACAGAAATTCTTCCCTGTTCTGTTATCTGCTCATGCATAAGCTGCTTAAAAAGAAAAACTCTTCCCGGTGAACTCAGAGATGACAGTTTCCAGTGGTTTCAGTAAATTGTAAGGCAAAGCTGTGGGGGATTTCTAACAGAGGGAAAAAGCATTTATCCTCAATTCCCATCAGATTTCAGCTGTTTTTTTTAAGTCCTTTTAATTTTTTCACTTACAAAATTAGGTCTATTAAGATCATTATGCTTTTTTTTTTTTTTTTTTAAATAAGGCTATGTGACCAGATATCATGGAAAAATGTAGTAAAAATATGGAGAGATACCTTAAAGTCTCAGTTCTGCCAACGTTTAGTTGCATATCTGTGCTTGAGTATATAGGTAGTCCCACAATAGTCCCCATCAACTTAAGGGCACAAGCGTTTCACAGTGAGTGATGGGGTTACGTTCACCAGGTGAGAAGTCCGGCAGGGCTGGATATTGATAGATCGGTGTGAAGTCTTGAGTGTGTTAAGTGTTCTGCTTATTTTTCTAAAAGAAAGGAGATGGGAAGATGGGAATGGAAAGCCACAGCATGTGTATAGGAAATACGGCAAATTATGTAAATGTATCTGAGTAATCTCTTTGTTACGATAAACCAAATCTACACTTAGCTTATATGGCCTGATTATTTTGCTGTCATACTCTGAGAATTACTGAATGATGAAACATCAGCATCTCCAGCTTTTTGGGGGAGAGCTGCTTTTAAAGGAATGGCAGCATGAAATCTGAAGCCTTCTGCTGGCTTGCCAGGCTGCTGGGAGGCAGGAGGACCTGCCACAAGGAGGGGAGAGGTTGTGAGCCTCCCTGGTGTCTCCTGGCCAACTGCAGGGGTGTTGGCGTTGTGTACCAGCAAAATTGGAAAAGCAGCTGAAGCTTAGCTCTTTTATAGCTTCTGGTCGAGTACTGTGGAGTGGTAATTTAGAGCACGGCTGTCAGAAGCAGTGAATGCTCACAAAACCAGTTTCAGCTAATAGGTGCTCTGGAAGGTCAGCTCCCTTAAATTCACTTGATATTTTCAGAAAGAAAGTTTAAATCCATTGGGAAGGCAGATGCTCAGATTTTCTCTTTCCATATCTTCTCGCTTGCCAAAGTTTCCCCTGAGCATCATGGCTTTTTGCAAATTAATTTTAAACCCATTTTCCAAGTTACCATGAGTGGCTAGCTTAGTTCTTTTCCTTTGCTTCTTTCTGCTTTTTCACATCCAGCACTTGCATCTAAACTCTGCTGGTGGAAGGATATACATGAAAAATGCTTTTGCAGAGAAAGTGCAAAGCAAAATTCCTCAGAGAGTCTTGAGCTCACTACTCAAGCTGACGAATCAAGAGGTCACATTCTCGTATGGGTATATATGTATGGGTGCTTCCAGTGAATATTTTTCTTTGAAGTTAGTGGGGCAAGTTGTTCATTGTAAATTCGGAGGAAGGAGGGCTTTTCTTTATCTTTCCTTCCCCTTTCAAGTCATGAACAATGGTTGGTATCTATTCTGAAATATCGAGACTGCCTACAGCAAAGAGAGAAAAAAGGCAGTCTTCTGTTTGTTAGGAGGCAGGAACATGAAATAGAAGTATATATGCTGCATCAGTTTCAAAATATCTAAGATGAGCTCTGTAAGCCAAGGCATGGTTTCACAAGGCATTGATTGCACTTACTGTGATGTTGATGTCACAGCGTGGTTGTCAAACCAGGGGTTAAGCCGAGGCCTTGCAGGTGTAAAAGCCAAGCAGATGGGGACACTGCTGCTTGGAACTGGGGATAAGGCTCTGCCTCTGAAGGCTGCAATAGTTCACGTTGTCTAAAGGTCAGCATGCCCCGATAAACTAATTTAACAATATGCATAGAAATATTTTAGTGGAGCACCTCCTCAACATTTAGTCTCCTGTGACAACTCACATTTATTGCTGTTTAGTTGCCATAGTCTTACAGGCTTTACCTTCAGCATGCTGTTGGTCTCATGCTTTTGACTTTATTGTTTATGCATTTGCCTGTGTGTATTGTGTGGCTTGTTTTGGTGAGATGCTCTAGAGTTGTTTCACCATCAGTTGGAAGTTTTGTTTGTCATAAAATCACAGAATCACAGAATGGTTTGGGTTGGAAGGGACCTTAAAGACCATCTGGTTCCAACCCCCCTGCCATGGGCAGGGACACCTCCCACCAGACCAGGCTGCCCAAAGCCCCATCCAGCCTGGCCTTGAGCACCTGCAGGGATGGGGCATCCACAGCTTCTCCGGGCAGCCTGTGCCAGGGCCTCACCACCCTCTGAGTAAAGAATTTCCTCCTAACAGCTAATCTAAATTTCCCTTCTTTTAGATTAAAACCATTCCCCCTTGTCCTATCACTACATCCCCTGACACAGAGTCCCTCCCCAGCTTTCCTGTAGGCCCCCTTTAGGTACTGGAAGGCCGCTGTAAGGTCTCCCCAGGGCCTTCTCTTTTCCAGGCTGAACAACCCCAGCTCCCTCAACCTGTCCCCATAGGAGAGGTGCTCCAGCCCTCCGATCATCCTTGTGGCCCTCCTCTGGACCTGCTCTAACAGATCCACATCCTTCTTGTTCTGGGGGCCCCAGAGCTGGCCGCAGGGCTCCAGGTGGGGTCTCAGAAGGGCAGAGCAGAGGGGGAGAATCGCCTCCCTTGCCCTGCTGGCTACGCTGCTTTTGATGCAGCCCAGGGTATGGTTGTCCTTGGAAAAGAATCCCAGGCAATGTATTAAATTGCTATCATCACTAGTTGATCTTTTTGCGATAATAATCTCCGAAGAGTGATATGTAGCTGAAGTTAAAGGAGAGCTCAGTGTCTGTTCCCTGTACTTAGCCTTAGACACCTTCATACCTAATTCAGATGCTTTTCTGTATGGATGTAAGAGAGGTTTGAACTAATCCCTGTGTAGAGCCCCCATTAACTGTCCAGGGAGCAAAATGGGGATCAGGCGTTTTTAAAGGACTTTTTGATGCCTTGTTTTATTGGTTTTCCTTAAAACATTTAAAAACCTGGACACACCTCCCCCCCCCCCCCAAACTGGTAACTTGGATTTTTCCTTTGGTGTATCTGTGGGGGAGGGATGGGTTCTTTAATGACTTATGTGAGAACTGTATTTTGAAGGGGTTTTGTTTTCTTAAAGTAAAAAATTTCATGTTCTGACATTTACCACTGAACTTGCTTTGTTTTTCTTCCATGAGACACCCTAAAACATTAGATGCATAGATTAATTTCAGCCTAAGTCCCTCCCATTCAATGTTGTCAGAGTTTTACAGCTGCAAAACTTGGTGGGCAGACATATTGTGGGTCTTGTATGAAGAAGAATGCCATTCAAAGTAACTAAATATATTCAGCATTTTTGAATTGGCAAATGCACTCTTTCCATTCCCAACTAAACTACGTCTGAGGACATTTGGTGAAAATGTGGGAACTGACAGCTAGGACGGATGGAATTGCAGCAATAATAGAAATGAGACTGAGAGGTAATTTTGAGCAGCCTCTAAAATATCAGCAACCCAGACCGCTGTCTGACTCCATGATGGAGTTGCTGTGCAGTGGCAGTTTGCAGGTGCAGAGCTTTGCAGCAGTCGTTCTTCACTCTTCTGTGGTGTTGCGGTGGTATAAGGATGGAGGTGTCAAGCATGTGGTTTTCTCCTTCCAGATGTAAATAGTATAATGGAAACCAGCGGGGAAGTCTGAGCAAGTAGGGCTGAACGCTCGTTCTGGTGCAGAAGGAAATAGATCGTATCAGCATCGTAGCCACAGTATAGATATGTTAATGTAAACAGGTAACGAAAATTAAGACTATAAGAGCAATATTATCTTATTAAATGGTGCTCCTATTTGATTTTCTGGCTTTGTGGCATTGTGTTTGAGAGCATGAGGGTCACTGGAATTAAGCCGATGTTCCTAAAAGTAGCTTTGTACATCCTGGGCTCCACTGGTTTCTAACTGAACCAGGTGTCTGGGTGGTGGAAGAAGAGGCCATATATTCCATTCTGCTTCTGGAAAATTAAAGGGGGGCATTTATGAGTTAAGGGCAAGATTCAGACTTCATTGGAAACTGATCCTGAGATTCATTGTCCAATTCTGCAAAGTATTCAGCACTTGGACTTCAGTCAAATGTGTGCTTTGCTTTAGGTGAGTGAATGATACTAATCAAAACAGAGAATGAGGTAGGAAGCAAAGACTTCTGTTGTCATTCAGTCATAGGAATTTTACTTAGTTCACCTCTCTTTAAAACTCTCCTATCTATTGCTTTGTACATATTTTTATGCTGGCTGTTCAAAATAATTTCTATTGTTTTTATCTATTCTTACTCAGTAGGAATGATACAAATATCTATGGAAATGTGTGCCCAGGCTTTTTGATTGCGTTTCAGCTTCTCCTAGATGTGCGTGGACTGGCTATTTCAAGTTCCATGTCTGTTCTACTCTGGTTGTCAGCAAGGAGATATTAAATCCCTGTGAGGGTTAAGAGTGTTTTTGAAGGATTTGATGAGCTTCCAGTTCTTGATGCTCATCACATCATTGTTCTGGAACCCGATGTGGGGTAGCACAAGTCCTAGGTTTAGGAGCTAAGCAGGTTAGGTGCTGTGTCTTTGGACTGTAAATACAAACTCCAGTTACCCACCGTGAAGCTGCCATCCCTGGGTCATCATCCTCACAGTCCTGGCAATGGGAACAGCTTGCATCAACCTCCCAAGGCATGAAGCCAGAACTGGATTTTCTGCATCTTTCTACTTGCTTCTGCTCCCTCTGTATCCCCGCATACCACGATTTATGGTATTCCTCCACGAGGGCTTTTTGACAGTTTAAGGTCAAAAAGAGACTTTTGAGCATTGCACATAGCAAGGATGCGCAACAACACTCAGTCCCATGCAGAAACGCTCCCTTCACTGTGGGCACTGAGCACCTGAAGTTGACTTGGCTAGATCTTACATTTCTTTTTTGTCCCCTGCTCATTTATGATTTCTTGTTCCATATGCTCTGACCTGTTCGGATTGGCCTTACCTTCTATCCATGTCTCGTTGTCCTTGTTATGTGTATCTTCAGGTTAACCTCTATGCCAAACATTAAAAGGGAAGATAATGTGTCTTTTGTTTTGTTTTCATCACCTGAAGTCTGTACTAAAAAAAGGCTGCTTTCCTGTAGCTCTAGCATGTTTAGATTGGCCAAGTCAAAAGTTAACAAGTCCTTATGTTCTCATAAATGGTTTGCCTCATAAATGGATAAAATGGTTTTCAGCAAAGTACAAAGACTTTGCTAACAAGTGAAAGATTCAGACTATATTGAATAAATTGAGAATACACGTTGCAAATATGCAAATTCATTTTTTATAATATGATAAAAAGTTACTTTTGCACAGTGTCAGAGTCATTCTTCTCCAAAGGACTGGCTTCCTGGATTTGATTTTCAATGATGGTCTGTGCCTCCAGTGAACATCTATAACTTTTTTTTTGAGAGGAAGACTAATATAACCTTTCCCTTTCTATTTTCAGGTTTTATATGCTTTATCCCTTTGTTTTCTGCCACTGCTGTATTATGGCAAGATGGTTTTTGAGCACCATCTTTTTCTTTTTTTTTCTCTGAAGGGTAATTTCAGTTGAGTTGCACCCTGCTGAGAGTAATTTGGTGGGAAACCAGTTGGCAGTATTCTGTTAAGTTTTCATTTGCCTCTCTCTAAAAGTCTAAAAATATTCCTCCTACAGGAAATGTTTTTCATTCTGTTATGTCTTTTGCTTCCCGTAGGAGGTATTACTTTTAATTTATTGAATAAACCTTTCTGAATTGTATTCCCATAAGACTTTAGGCACAATAGAGCCTTTGGGTAAGCTGTCCAAGAGATCTCACCATCTTCTGTTTTTAGAAGATAGGCAATCATTTCTTTATACAGTGATATCAAGCTCTGGGAAAAGCTGACACTAGTGTGGAATGGGAAATTTGGATGCTAAAGAATGCAGTAACTTCTCAAATTTTATTGTGTTGATCATGCATATTGTGTTTGTCCTTTCTTAAATCATAAAGAAATGCCCCTTTTCTTTTCCGTTCCCTTGATTTTAAAAGGTTTCATAACAATATTTTGATCTCAATCTCATTACCACGATTTCTTTTCTAAGTGTATGTGTATATGGGAAGGCTAGATCCTCGCAACATCCTGCTTGGAAGTCAACTTTGTTTAGCTGTTAATTTAATGTGGATGACAGGGCAGAGACTGTTATTTAAAAGGGGTGGGGAGGGGGAAAAGACTGGGACAGATTACATTTTCATGGTCCAAAATTAGACCCTATCTTCTCTACCCTAAATGAGAACAATGTGCTTGAGTTTTCTTGTGGCTATTTCATAACATTCCTGCTGACAAACTCTGGTGTGCCTTTTGCTCGTTGCTTCACTACTGTTTCTCAAGCATGTGTTCGTGTGCCTGCATCTCCTGACAGTTCTTGCGGCAGCGCGTATGGGGGCATGGCTCTTACTATATGCAAAGTGGGCTGTGCCAGACAGTGGGTACCAAACCATAGCCATCTGGGAGAATTAGGCAGCCAAATTACATAAATAAACACAATTAGAAGTTTTGCTTTCCTTGGGAATAGAGTTCCTTACTTCTGTATTCATTGAGTGAATAGGGTGTAATTAGCAGTCAACCTGTGTGGAGAGTTTTAAAGCAACTTTAAATAAAATAACTAGTAAGATTTATGTTTATACATGCATATATTTGAGAATTCTGTGGTTCACTGTATAAAATACAGGCTTCTTCCTCCTTTTTTCACTTGCAGTCTCAGGCCTCAGATAAAGACTTTTTGTTTCATAAAGCTCTCCTCAACAGAGGCAGAACGAATGTGAGAGATGAGCATACTTTTGTCTTTGTTGGTGTGAACTATGTAACAGAGCTTCCCCCTGTATTTTAGCTCAAGTGCAGCTAAACTGTATGATCTCACATGGATCAGACGAAGACCATCCAGGTAAGTTAGTGAGCAGTGGAAGTACAGCAAGAACCCTGCAGAATGGGCTGTGGGAGCAAGAAGGCTGGTCAAGAGAAGGGACTTGGCCCTCGTGAGTCCACATCTGGAGCACTGGGCGCAGTCTGGGCTCCGTTGTGCAAGGGAGGTGCTGACATACCAGAGCAAGTGGAAGGCCATCAAGACAGTTAGGGGGTGAGTGCTTGATGCATGAGGAAAAAGAAATGAAAAAAAACCCACCAAACCACCTTCTCAAATGCAAGTGTTTTGCAGAGATGTCTTGGCAGTGCTCTAGCAGAACTTCAGCAGGGATTTGGTGTGATCTTGACTGGTGGGAGAGTTTCTGTATCGACTGCCAGGTAGCTTTGCTGCCAGCTCATTTAACCAAGCTTGCCTGCATCTACCAGCATTGGGACTCCTAGGGCTTGCAGGGTGTGTGACTTCTGGACAGTGTGTCACCTGGAGAGACCTGCTCTGAACTGGAGCTCCATCTGCTTTTGTGGGTTATTTCGCTTTGGATTTAAAAATACTGAAATTTTGGCAAGTGTGCTCATGACAGACCATATGATGTGCTGCCTAAAACATTTCAGTTGAATGCATTTAGCGAAATTATGGTGCAGCAACATCACTTTTGTAGCTTTCCTTTTTATCATCTTCCTGAATGTAAAAATAATCTGGGAGAGAAACATCAGAAGAAGGAAAAAAAACCTGAAGAGTTATGTGAGAAGGAAGGGAAATCTCCTGCTGAGCTTTGGACTGGCGATTCCACCAGACACAAAGGGAAGTAGGTGTGGCAGTAGGACGATACGTGCCTTGCCTATATTGTCTTGCACAGCAGCAGCTGAACCCGATCCTGACCTAACAACTTAGGAGCTTAATGGCACACTTATGTAACTGGGATCAGTCAAAGCTAAACTGGAGTAGGCAGATGGGGCCACACAGCCCAGAAAAAGCTGGTACCAAATTGGCTTGCTGAACTAAATGCTTCCATGGTGCTATTTAAAAGGAGCACAGGGCATAGTTTGCTGCTGTTTACGGTGCAGTGGTGGGCTTTTTTGAGCTTCTGGAGCATGTTGGTGTACATCTGATCTCCTGTGTCTCCTCTCCTTGTCCTTGGAAAATGATTTTGGCAAGCCTGCATTGAGCTGGCAGAGGTTTTGTGAAGCAGGTGTGCCTTCTGACACCGGGTATGAAATTGGGCTGAGAGAAGGATCTTGCCCAGACTAAAACAAAGCCTCGATGGCTTGGAGTCATGACATTTTCCAGTCTCTGTGAGTACTTTTTTCCTTGAATGGACAAGAAAGCGAGAAGAGAAAAATGGGGACCGTGGAATACGGCCGCGTGGCTGAAATTGAAGGAAATAAGGATGGCGAGAAGAACGAAACAGCATAGGAAACAAACAGCTAAGTAAAACAACATTAAGACTGGCAAACGGGTTGCCAGGGAAGTGCCACCGCAGGGGGGAAGAGCAGAGCTCTGGCTCCCGCCTGCCTGCACCTCCCTGCACAAAATCCTGGCCTGAGGCTACCCCATCCCACGTTTCGCTGTGCTGAGGTGCCCCCAGGGCACGAGTGTGCCCGCTGGGCGGCCTGGACATCGGGGAGCTCCTGCCCACTGGTGGGATGAGAGGTGGGTGTTCGTCCCCGTGGTGCTCGGTCCTGGCTGGCTGCCGCCTTGCGTTGCGCTCTCTGGATGGTTCTCACCATCATCTCTAGGGGCAAGATGTTTGGGAGCTCCCAAGTCACTTTGGAAGATGGATCTCGAGCTTCTAGGTGGTTTAGATAGCTTTTGAAATCTTATTCTAGGTCTTTTATATCCTTCCTTTTTTGCTACGCTAGTCAGAACTGTCTTCGTTCGTTCGTTCGTTCGTTCGTTCGTTCCTTCCTTCCTTCCTTCCTTCCTTCCTTCCTTCTGCAAAATGTCTTTACTGATGAGGTCTTCCACACAACCAAATACCATTTTTTATCAGTAAAGGGGTCTTGTGCCTTGCCCGTATGTCTTTTGAGCTGTTTCTGATTTTGCTAGTGCTTTCAACTTGTCTCTGTAAATATTATTCATGTTTTCTTTGTGCTGGCTTTGTGGTGGTTACTGTGTGTTTTAGCACAACTTGCAATATTATTTTTGCTTTCTACTATGATTTGTTATTTTCAGCTTGTGGCAGAGGATCTCCTTGAGTTTTAGAAATGCCTTGAGACTGTATCAATGCATTGTTAAGGTCCAAATGTATGTGCTTTATTTTTTTAGTCCAGTAGCATCCTGCTTATACATTCTGACAGTAAATGGAAATTCTGATTGCCGTAGAGTGCAGGATCTGGTTTAATTGCCGAGATTAAAAAGAGAAGATCTGCTGTTCTTCTGTAAGTTGTTCTGCTCTGGGATAGCTCACGCAGAGGATGCACTCAGTGAGTTGTGCTGTATTTTTCAAATTGAGCTTCCTCCCCAGGAGTCTTTTGAAAACAAAGCTCCCTGGTGTTTAGGTACTGGCTTCGAAGGCTTGGTTGTTGGAGCTCTCTGGCAAACTGTCTGGAAGCTGGATATTGTTTTGCTCTCTATGGAGGAAATCCTTCCTGTACCCCCAAGACTGCAGAAGGATGCAGCGGCAGCAGAGCCAGCAAGGTGCCACTAGAGGAGCGGGCAGAGATAAGGGGGCTGATGCTCCATGTTCCACATTGCCAGCACGCCACAAATGTCAGCTTTTGTACCATGCTGTCCAAATCTGGTTGTTTGGTATAGGGAACAGAGAGGGCACTCATGGCTTGGCAGGTTCAAGAGCTGTTGCACCCTGGATAATAGAGGCATGGGAGCAGTGACGGCTGCTCATCCTTATGGCCGTGCTACAGCTGCAGTGGCTACAAGCTCTCTTGTGATTTCAGGTGGCAGGACACCTTTCCTAAATATTTTGACCTCCAGAGACCCTTCTACTGAACCAAGCCCAGGTATTTAGGCATGGCATTCAGTGTGAGATTTAGCCTTGTGCCTTTCTGGGGGGCTGAAGAGAGCAGTCTTAAGATGTCACTTGAATTACAGTTGAAAAGAATGAATTCCTACATGAAGTTACTTATTTCTGGCTTTCTTACTTTTTTGTTTTTTTTTTTGTTTGTTTGTTTATTTAATATACTAATTGGTTCAGATAAAGACATTTAATAACCATATTGCTGTAGAGAGTGTCTGGCCCCTTTGGTTAAAATAGGACCAAAGCATTTGTAGGAAAACAGGAGCTCCTCTTGTTCTAACTCACACAGATATACTGGAAGCCAAAGGGAAAGGAGAAATATGCTTGGCAACATCTGGGGCAAATGAAAACAAAGCTGAAGGGAGCAATTACTTGTGATGTCCCCAAGGAGAGTGTGGAAGAGTAGCATAGAATGATAGCAGGGGATGCTCCAGAGAGGCTTGCTTGCTGACCCCTCTTGAAAGAATATCCAAGGCCAGAGGAGACTGAAAGCAGAAGAGCAAAGGGGAGCTGCTTGGTGTGTCCTTTGGGGTCAGTGATAAAGGGCCAGGGGAGCAAGGGAAGAGGGCTCCTTCCAGGGCTGAGGCTGGGGATGATGGTGCAGCAGAGGCAACTGCCCAGCTGTCAAGGGCACAGAACAAGCAGCATGCAGGGAGAGTAATGGGACCTCCCGTCAAGTCCAAAGGTTAATTTTTCGGTTATTTTATAACCCAACAGTTGCAGGCAGAGAGACTGAGAAGCCCTGCCGGGAAGGGCAGGAAAGATTTGGGAAGGAAGGACTGGGATGGCTGAAAGAGATCTGGTGACCACTGAGCAGAGATGGAGATGTAAACGAGAGAGCCGCTGTGTTGATGCACTCCGTTTGGGCTCAGAGCACCGTGTAGGCTGTGGGATAAGTGCCTTGCTGCAGCTCGTCTTATTAGCAGCCTGTATTTTGTGCAGTGGTGAAGTGTTCTAATTTGCTTTACAGACCTTAACGAAGCCTGGAACTGAACCCCCGAGGAGGGAATTTGTGAATTGCCTCTTTACATTATGGCACCTTCGGCGAGGGGTATTTGCCCAGGAGAGCAGGATTTTCTGTAGCTGATGGTAGGAAGGGGAAGAGTTTAGGAACATGATAAACGAAAAGGAAACCGAGGTGCTTAGGGATGGTTAGTGTTATGAACTGCAGGGGAATTAGCTAATTTTTGTGACAAGATGTTTTGCCTGTAAAATATACATATAATACTTCTGTTTTTCTTTCTTTGTAGACTAACAAACAAGGTTTGATATGTTATTCTTTGCATGGAAAATGTTCTTTATTTCTGGATCGTTTTCTTCCATGAGGATTGCCACATGTAAAAATGCCAGTTTAACCTTTTCACAACAATCCAAATAAATCCAAGTTACTAAAAGGTAACCAAGCCCAAGTTTCTAAAAAGCTGCATGTTACTTATACAAAATTTCAATCTACAATGCCCAGGAAAAGAAAAAACATGTAAAAATTTACCTTTTCTTGCAAAGGTATGGTATTGCTGAGAGGTACATCTCTCAGAACGGAGTCACCATTTTATCGTCCATCTCTTCCTTCGTTCTGCCAGGAAACGTCTCCCAGCTATGAGATGTGGTTTCCTGAAAACGAGACTCTCCAAAGCAGGGTGGGTAAAATCCACAGCGGGCAAAGCTGAGGCTCCTCAGACATGTGTTTGAATTCTCAGCGCGGTGAGTCAGTGGAACATTGCTTTGTACTCCAGCACAGCCGCATCAGTGACCGCACTGAACTGATGGCACGAGGTGTCCTCACCAAACTCCCCCAGGTTCACCGAGGAGCTTCCAGAAGAAGGCAGCCTGCAAACAGTTGTGAGATCAAATAGTTGGAGGTCGGTTGCCTCCAGAGAGAACTGGAGGGCTCTGCCTTTACTTCAGGGTGGGGAATTGGTGATTTATGTATTCTTTGCTCAACTGGCGCAACATCAATGTGTAGAAAAGTATTTAGCGTACTGAATTTGGAAGAAATGTAGAAATATTCTTTTATTTTTTTTCCCATGCTTTGTATTAGGATAACTCTGGAAATATTCTGTTTCTGGTTTTGCTTTTGTTCTTCCCAGCTTTTTAGGAAATATTTGAACTAAAAGAATTGAGGCAGTGTTCAATACCATTGAGAGAGAACTGAATTTTCCCAGCTTGGAAAAGGATCAGCTGCAGATTTTACTGCAGGGACTAAGAAAGCTTTTGTCTGTTACTTCTTCCTCCCCTGCTGTTATGGATTGGGGATGCCTCTGCCTCTGTAAGCATATGTTTTATTTACAGTATGCGTAGCTTACATGCTTCTTAGAGCATCTTTTGTCTTCCTCTGTAAGAGCAGCAGTGGGCAGGCGACTGCTCGGCCCTTAGGATCTGTATCGGGTTGCCTCATCAGCAAGGGGCAAGGCTCAAAAAATCAAAGCTGCAGATGAGCCTGTGGATTTGACAGCTAATCCAGGCAGGAGCATGGGAAGTGTCTGCAGTGAGGACTAGGTCTCTGTGCCACATGGCCCTGCTGAGTAGGGCAGTGGGGTTGGGGTGATTTGGCGAGTGCTGTCGGGTGTTTCCCTGATGGGGGGAGAGGATGCGGCATTAGTTATTTTTGGCAACTGTACAGCCCACAGAAATTATATTTAGCTGTTAGATAACTGGTTTAAACTGGGATTATGCCCAAATTAGAGAAGAGAAGGTAAAGCCGAGTGATAAGAGTATCTGTTTTTTCTTCCCTGACTGTAGCGGGTTTAGGGACAGAAATGGGCATCTGACAGCATGAAAAGCCTTACAGAATCCGGGGAGGGCATGGAATTTGTGTGGGCATCCGTGTACTGCTGCTGGCCTCGCATCACAGATGTGATTTTAACATTACCATAGTGTCGTGGCATCCTATTTATGGGCCAGAACACGTGCAAAATGTTGTATAAACACAAAATACCTTTTTTTTTTTTTTTTTTCCCTCTTTCCAGGAATTTTGAAGAAGAAACAACACACAGACACAGTCATACCAGGAACTGTATACAGACTTTTTTTTTGTGATATTTAGTGCCCTCAGAAAACTAATGTTTTGCCCTTACTGAGTTCTAGAGAGTCTTAAGCCATTGGAATAATGGGTTAGTGATACAGATCTTTAGGGGGTATTTATTCAAAATATGAGGGGAGGAGTGACATTCCCAGGGCACAGAACCAGGTAGTGGAGACTTGACATGGTGGAATGAACGCAGGCCATCACTGAGGTTGATGGGGAGGATGGAACTAGTTAGGGAGGGGATATGTTTAACGTTTGATGTAATAACAGGCAGAGATTCAGTGGAAAGTTGTATAGAAAAGGGTGACATTGCCAAAGCCAAGAGGTCTTTGCATAGCATTCTGGATGGATGTAAGTACAGCAGTGTTGTGTTGGAAAGGCGAGGAATGACAGTGCCACAGCCCTTCAGAGGTTAGGAGTCTGAATAGGATTTCGAGCTGGGTATTGTATTTAAAAGACAGTATGTTGGTGATTTGAGTATAAATATATCTTTTAGTTCTTTGCTAGGGGCAGGGGACAGGAGGACTACTGCGTATGCTGGCCTGTGTTGTCTTCCTGCCTCCCTTTCCTCCAGAGGTGTGGATTTTCCCTTGTCCCCAGGGGTATGTCTAGAGTCCCAGCAGACTGTGGTGTGAAGACCTCTTGTCCAAGCAGTGAAGGTGACGGGGTGCAGAACAGGCTGCTGCAATGCACCTGCTCACATCCCGAAGTAGGGCAGCCACAGTCACACAGTGACTGAGCTAAGAAACCTGATGACACAAAGTAATGTCTTGAGGAGAGGGTGCCTGGCACTGGGGAGCTGTCCTAATAGTAAATGGAAAGTAAATTAATTTAAGCATCAGTCTCCTTTTATCTCTGCGATATTGGTTGTTTCACTAGCACTTCCTAAACCTTACTGGGGAGATGGATCATGCTTATACAGTACCAGGAGTCTGACACTCTTTACAAGTGAGATTACCTGGGGATGAAGCATAAGGACATTGAGCACAGAAGTTGCAACTCTAGGCAGCAACACCATTATTATTATTATTATTTTGTAAGAGCAGCAAAAGGATAGTCATGATGAACAATGCCAATAGGCTTAGTAATTCCTTTTGTCTGAAAGCTGTTCAGCTTATTCCAGGCACCTTTTGCAGTGTTTTCTTTGCACATTTAAATGTCTTAATGGAGAGCTGGCATCTTGCTGTGAATTATTAACAATTACCTAACAGGTGTTTACATATGTTTGCCTTGAAACGTAGCTCTGTAATACCATCTGAAAACACTGTGTTTTCGGGCCTGTGTTTTAACAAAGGTGCAGGTCAGGTGGGACAAGGTGGCTCCCACTTATTTACGCGTGGCAGCCGCGCTGAGCCTCCTCCAGTGCCGCCAAACAGGCATGCCTGAGTTTCTTCCCTGTTTGTTACTTAACTAATTTACCAGCAAGGCTGAGATACCTGGGGTAACTGTAAAACCTCTCCCCTAAATGGTTTCTTTGTAATTCCCCTGCCATAAGAGCACAGCAGCCTTCAGCCAGGCACCGGAGAGCATCGCGGCCTGCAGCCCTGCTCCTGCCTGAGCCTGGAGCAGGACGGCGGCAGCATGGTGGTGTGGACCAGGGCACGGCTGTCACCATCTTCAGCCCCTGACGAGGAGAGGGGCACCCAAAATATGGCACTTTCTTTTGGGTGGGTGTCCTCGTGTACTCAGCTCAATACCTTTCTGGAGACAGACTGTCAAGCTTCCGCCTTGTGTAATGGTTAATAACTTCTGACAAGCGAGTTGCTGGGTATTACAGCCAAGGTTGCGTTATGCAGCTCTTGATCTTGATCCTGCTGCCCTCCATAACTGCATCGTCCTTCGCCATCCAAGGACTCCTTCTGTGAGAATTTGCTTTGATGGAAAACAAGCTTATTTCAGTCAAAAATGTTCTTTTGCAGCAGCCACCTTTTAGTACTGGGAGAAAGAGAGTAAAAAGCAGAACACAACAAAAGCAGTAGAAGCTGAAGATCCGTTCTCCATTTAAGAGGCTGAGTACCTCACTTGGAAATGCCAAGTTCAGAATGGTGACTTTAATTGCTGGTGACCTCGTCACTCAAGAAGATGAATTAGTTTGTATCTTTTGCCCTGGAAAACAGTTGTTTCTGTGTCTTGATTTGATCTGTATGTGAGCAGCCGAGTGCGGGACAGCCAGCCTCTCACTCAGGGTCCCCGTACTGGAGCCTTGCCGCAGTACCGATGTCTTTTGCAGCAGTCCTTGCCCTGGTAGTTAGCCATTACCAAGAGGGATCTAATGATTTACCTTTACCTGAACAAACACCTCATAAAGAATCAAGTGGCAGATGCAGTCACTCCTACTGTGACAGCTGGAAATTTGTGGCCCTGGAGGGAAGCACGTGGAAATCTCTCCGCACAGCAGTTGCAGTTAGTGGGGCAGCTCTGAGCTCCCAGCTGTGTTGGTCATGGGGCTGCTTCACGGAGCTGGTGGCACCACCGGGACAGCTGAGAGCTCGTGGCCCCCCATGCCTGGCCGTCCTTGGGCAGGGGCCCCGTGGGGCCCTCTGTGGCCCCTTCTCTCAGATGTGCGTGATCCCATACACGGCACAGGAACAATGCTGTACCTCGCCAAGTGATCTAAAACTTGTAAGGTTTTAGATCTTTCCCTTGTCTGAAATGACAGTAAATCGAGGTGAATCTTAGAACTGGCTAAAACATGTATTTCATCTCAATTGACTACTCTCTTCACTTGGAAAAATAATTTCAGTTTTCACAGAATACAATTGGCTCTCTTTAAAGGGCATGTATATCAACTTTCTGTTGGTTTCTGGTTGTGGGAGGAAGGCTCCAAATCTGCTCATAGATGTAGTGGAAGAGAACTGCTCACATGCAGAATTAATTAATATTTATGCTGCTTTTATCTTACTAGAACGTGCCAGACTTTAAAGTGCCATGCTTTGATTGTTTTGCAAGAATGCAAGGCACTGTTGTGTAGGAGAAATATTTCTAGCCCCTAAAAAAACAGACATTTGTAGCAAGTTCTGCTATTTAAAACAAAACCAAACCAACCAAACAAACAAAAAAACCCCACAAGATTAGTATGACCAACTAATATGAAGCTTTGTCAAGCAGAATGCTGATATTAATGGGCATGGTTTCTTTATCAAGGATGGTCTTATTTAAAACGTGTCCTAACATCTTATGGAATCAATTAGATATTACTTTGCAAATGGTATGGTGTTTCAGCAGTTGTGTAAACACCATGCTCTTCCTACCAGGAAAAGGTCATAGATATGTCAGTCTTAAAATTCAGGCTGGTCACAAAGAAAATACTGTCTTTTACACTGAAATAATAGAGGGTACCCTGGTTCCTATTTTGGGAATGAAGCAATATAATTTTTCATCAGTGGGAATCACAACACATGGTTCATTTCTAATACACATGTTTACTTTAATAACATGAAAACTAATATTCAATCAAAGAAACTTACAGAGCAGTGCTGTCAGTCAGGACTTTGTTACGGTCTCCGTTCAACAATATTTATTTCTGTCTGTGACTGGGATTTGTTTTCTCGGTCAATTTGCCTTCCCGTAGTAGGGAGGACTGTATTTATTAGATCTTACTATGTCTAATCTAACATGAACACCTGCTGGGAAGCTGTAATACAATGTCAACTGTGGCAGTGAGATAAGGACCTGATTTGTTTTTGCTTGACACTGTTTCATATTTACTGTATTTCTTTAAAAATCTTTTTGGAAATTTTTGTTTGGTGTGAATATTTTTCTGAGCTGCCCCATCACTCATTGCTACGTTTTACTTCCATATACAAGGCGCTGTCTAACTCCAGTATGTCCCTGTATGATTCTCTTGATAATCTTGTGTGTAAGACACACTCTGCCTCCTTCCAGACTTCCTATGTGCACAGTCTTATTTATGAGACTTTTTTCACTTCGTTGTTCGTCTTTGTTTTTTAGATGACTCAACACCTAGTGGCTTAGACAGATCAACCCAGAAACACTCATTCCTACGTATGAGAGGAATAAAGATAATTCATTTAAAAAGTGTGTTGATTCTGCAGCTTAAATATTCTGAATGAGAGAGAAGTGCAAAGTGTGTATGATTATTGTATATCTATTATGCTGTTTGCATCCAAAAAATTAACAGATGAATGCAGCTATAATGTAGTATTCAGGAAAAATCATTTTAAATCATTGTTATATGGGGTATGGAATTTCTTTGCTTAGATGTCTTCACCTTGGAAGCTGACAGGTGATGTCATTCATGTCAGAAGTAGCATTCAACAGGATACGAATTGTTTTGTCTTTATGTATAAAGGTAATATATTCTGTCATCCTCTGCTCCCGAAAGGATAAAAAACAGATAAAATTGTTTCTGAAAGCATCTATGCTATGCATAGCTGAATGACAGAATGAATCAGTGACATGAGAATCCATAGGGCAGCACAAATGCACAAGATTTTATCTCTAAGTTTGGTGCATTTATTATGAAGCTATATAATCAGATTTATGTGAATGCATGGTTTGAAGTGTCCCTTGAATTGAAGGACGTCACTCATTTTGACATTTTGCTATAAATATAATTTCATTTACATTTGATGCTGACATCAGAAAGAAACATGCAGCTAAAAAGATAAGATTTAAAAGCACTACTCCAATACAACATTGTGAATATATATATATATATTTTTTTTGCATATGCATATGTTCCCATATAGTTTCGTGCATGAATAATTTGTGTACGTTCCAAATGAAGGATGAAATGTTTCCCACATTTGACTTTGGCAGGCAGAATGGTACGTGTGAAAGTGGAACAAAAATAAAGATTCATTATTGGCCTCACATCTGAGGAAGCTCTAGAGCATAATATTTTCCTCCAAAGTTCTCTTTAAACTTGTGTTTAGTAAATTAGCTTCAGATCTTCCTGTCCAGTGCTGTTCTAGCATATGAAAAAGAGCTTTGGCCACCATTTGCTCTTCTCCAAATACTGACCAGCAAACTGCAACGTGTCCATGGTGCGTCTTGACATAATTTATGGACAGGGCTACACTGCGGAGCTAATCCTGCAGAAATGTTCATATATTTAGAGTTACAAAAAAATCAGCATGTAGAGCATCATGCTAGAAAAATTCTGGTTGGCCGTGTAATGACTGCTTCCCACTTGAGTTTAGAGTCAAAGTTATACAAACAACTTTATCATCAAAATTTTTGAGTTTTGAGTATTTAAGTTTGTATATTTTGTGTTCTTGTAAGGTGGCCTGTCATATGGGATTGTGGTTATAAACTGCCAAAATGCTAAGGCCAAAAGAGAAGGCTTCTGTGTTTTTCTGGTTTTTTTTGTTTATCTGGTCCATCCACATGTTAACATTCTGGGAATGCTCAGAAAATAAGTTACTTCGATATAGTTCTATACATGTGTAGAAATGTGGGGTTGATGTAGTTGATTGATTTTTTATTTTTATTTTTGCTGTTGTTTTGTTTGGCTTTGTCAATGACAAGTTGCAAATGAAATAATTGAAATTCCGCCCCCTTCAGCAGAACCTGCTTAAACATGGGCCCTCACAAGGCTTTTAGTTTTAATCTAAAAAAGGGTTCGGTCTCCATTCAATGTTTTCTGTACCTCATTTCCACTCTGTTCAGATTATTGGCTTCAGCTTCGGTGAGATGACTGAAAATGCCTCATGCTTCCCTAGGTAATTACAACGGTAGGTGAGGTGCATTTGGCTCTTCCACAGTTTTCCTGGGGTCCCCAGATGGGTTTTAGAGCCTCATCTATCTTTGTGAAAATGCTTTCACCCATGACTCTACAGAATGGGTTTTGCATCTTTGGTGTAATGTAACTCTGGGTTGAAAACAGCTCTCTGGAGTGATGAACGGACCACCAGAAAAAAAACTAGCTGGCTGGTCTGAGGGCTCTCAGCAAAAAGTTTTCTTGTCTGTAGTGAGTACGTAAACATCCAAACTTTGCTTCATTGTGTTGCTAAAATACACATGGCTGCAGGCACGTGCTGTGAGTATTCAGACAAGCAAAATTCCCTTTAGCCACGGAAAAGAGATGAAAAGAGGTCACTGGGAAAATTGTCAAGCCTATATAATTTATCTGGAAAATACAAAGGCGTGAATAGCAGCCAACATTTCAGTGAGAGTAAATTACAGTAAACCAGAAAGAACTAAGGCATTCTGTTGTGGTTTGTGCTTGGATGCTTTCGGCATTCAAAAGTTTGTTCTTTATTTGGGGGAAATTTTCTAGGTGCTGTGGATGTCATACATTGTCTGTAGCCTCTTGTGTGGGTCTTCAATTATATTTTCATTAGTAGCCCTTTAAATCTGTGTTTGGGTCTTCAGTTCAGGTTTGTTAAGTAAAGTGATTTTAATCCCTGATTTTAAAACTGTACCTAATTAGTAAGCAAGGCACTTGGTTGTTTTGGTCATTATTTCGTAGTTAGAGAGATCAATTTGTATTGATTGATAGCTAATTCATGTGTTGAGTGTCAATGGCAGTATAATCTTTAATTTGGTACTTCTTTTACGATTCAGACTGACAAACTGCATACATACTCTCTGCTAGTAATGGTGAGTGATGTGTTTGTTTAGCATGTGGTCATATTTTACTTGTGGTGATGTCTTTTTGGAATTCAGTTCAAGATGCAGAATTCTCATCAGAGTTATAAAGTTGCTTAAACAACACCGCATTACATGTATGAGAAGAACTGAAAAGTGAGTGAAACCATGTTTTGCTGTTAAATCGAAGGGAATTATCAGACAATCAATTAGTGCTGTATGTGCATTAAAATTAATTTGGATCAGGAGTTTGCCTTTGGAAACAACTCTGTTGATGGTCTGCACTTGCTGAGCTTCACTTCACATCCTGGAGCAGTCTTGGAGCATGTGAACTGAATTTCTTTCAGATGAAGTTCAATGGCAAAATGTGCTGCCGCGTGTTCGGTCTGCATTAGGTATGCTGGAGGTTTAAAAAGGCAAGCCGTGCTTTGCATCTACACCCAAGGGAATGATTAACTTGTTAGAAATCCTGAACTCTGTTTTTAGGTAGGACTGTGTAGATGTCTGATTGGACTGTTTGTCATTACCACTTCTTTCGGTTTGTAGAGCTATGAGGTGTCAGCCTCTTCTGCCAAGTTTTTATGGATCTGGAGAAAAAAGGATCTTTCTTCTAGTCCGTTCCTTAGCCTTTAAATGAACTAGTTCTTGCACTGGGCCAAACTGAAGAAAATGTACTTTATTATCAGCAAAACAAATTGTGGTCAAGCAAACCGCTTTGGCGGTTTATCACTGTGATACATCCTACAGGTCCCACAGCAGTTTGTTCTCCAGTTTAGTGGTTCAGCTTTCTCGTAAACTAAATCTGCAGATGTCTAGTGGTTAAATTTAATTTCAATTCTTTTAATACAGTGTGAAAACTTACATTGTAATAAATAAGGTTTTTCACATTTGGATAGATGTGTTTAGAAATAAAATAAGTAGAAGTTGTAGTTATCCGTATTGTCAGTCACACCGACATATTTAAGAACGCTTGCATGCATATCTGGCCCTCATTATTTCTGTTTCTCATCTTCAGCTACCAGCAGTATGTTTCTGGAAAGAGTAAGTATGGCTGTTACTTTGCTAACATCCTTCCCTATAAAGATGTAACGCAGAAGACGCACAGAAATCATGCAGCTTGTGTGTGTTTTCCTTGCCCCACCCGGCAGCTAGCCTTAGGCTGGGGAGGGCATGGCTCACTTCTGTGCCCCCAAAATTAGGCAAAGGAACAGTGCAACTGGGAAGTGAGAGAGCTTGGGAAGCCTTAGCAGCTCCTGAAGCAATGTGATGTGGCTGTGGCTCACTGTCTGTCCTCAGTGTGTTTCTGAAATTACTGCGGGCTAGCTGGGGCTGGAGAGGAAAGGGGGGCTCTGCCTTGGGTTTGTGCCTTAATCCTGTGCACCGCAGAGTGCAAGCCCCAGGCTAGAGCTAGCCAAGCAGGCAGCACAGACACAACTTCTAAGTACCCTGTGCAATTGCACTCTGCGTGTGCAGGAGGATGCACGGCGATGAATGTGGCGTTCCTGTGCTCACCTAGCAAGAGGTCCTGAAAATGAAGCAAAAATTTCCCTTGTTGCTTTTGCACTGTCTAGGGCCAAGGTAAGCACTGATACTGAAAAATAAAAAAGCTTTTTCTTTCTCTTTTTCTTTTTTTTTTTTTTTTTAGGTATGCTATTTGCACGGTTTGTGCTTTTGGCTATTAAGGAAAGAGTACTCATTTTAGTATTTCATTCTTCTAGATAATGATTGTACTTGAACAATGTGTTAAGCATCACAGCTCTTCTGAGCAGGCAGTATTGTAAACTCTTGGCTTGTTTTGTAATGTAGCTTGGTCCCCAGTTTGGCTACAGCAGCACAATTTCACAGTATGTGCCTGCAGTTTTATATCCATTTTCGTCAAAGTTTTTCTTTGGCATATTACATGCTGTCATTTGATACTACAATTTTATATTCTTCCCTTTCCCTTCCTCCCCTGTCCCTGCTGTGGTTGTGATATCTGTCAAAGTTGTACTGGTGCTTGCAGTTACCTACCTTTTTCACAACTCTTCTTCAGCGTGGTGTATAAAACATACAACTTCCAGACTCTTGCATTTTGCCTGCAGTACATTAATCTCTACATTCCCTTCCCAGGGAGGTCGTGGAGGATCAGACCTCAGAGGTCTCATGGAATTTTCTTTAACAGAGTCCAAGGTCGTGAGGCTGAATGCATTGTTTGAATATTCATCCAGCAGGACCTTTGGATATGCAGCGGCTGAACTCAGCTGAGTACTGCTGCTTACAGCAGTCATGATCGGTCTGTGTTTATTTAACCCAGGCTGTACTTTAAAGAGGTTTTGGTTACAGGCATATTTTGAGTCCTATACAGATGGCAGCAGCACTGACCTCCTTATATTATCTCTGAGTATCTTTATTGCTGCTGAGCAAAAAGGGAGGCTCTATTCTTTTCACATAGTTGTATAATATATGAGTTATTCTAATGGCTTTCAGATCTTATTATTTGGAGAAATTTTGAGTGAAGTTACACAAGGTCAGCATTTGGAAAAAAAGTGAGACTACATTTTATAGTTTAGGGAATAAGATGCATTCTTTACCAGTTCTGGTAGAATTTCGGTTTAGATAAAAGTGTCTCTAGTTCTTTGGATTTCACAGAGTTCTCTCCCAGATGTGCAGGGGTAAAAACTGCTTTCCAGATTCTTCTGTTAGACAACTCGAGGACTTGCCAGCACATGAACTTTGCCAAACTTCAAACAAGTGATTCGGATAATGCTGCGGACAGTTTCCCCATGGCTATTTTAATCCTTGTGACAGAAAGGAAAATGGTAAAAATCGTGTGTTTCCAGTTAATTGCTTCTGAGAAGATGTGAACAGTTATAAAAGCTAGTTCACCAGTATTCACAGCAAAGGAGAAAAAGAAACAGTAAAAAATGGAGTGGAGGACTCAAGGCACAGGGTTAGGAAAGCTTCATCCTAAGATCCTGAATGGATGTTGGTGTGGAAGGTGGGGGCCATCTAGTCGGAAGTAGGGAGGTGAAGTTTGGATATCTCCACTGAGATTTATCGGAAGATGTATTGGGAGGTGTCTTTCTACCTTTTATATATATTAAAAAGTTGTTTCTTGAAAAACTTGACATACGTGGAAGAAATCTGCCGGATCTGCAGTGTTTGGCTCTGCAGTCTCTCAGGGGCTTTTGAGAAGCAGATGCTCAGAGCAGGCTTGGTGCGCATCTGTTAGTCTGTGGGTGCAGGGTCTTTGGGTTAAAGCCGGGATGCTTTGGGATGTCAGACAAATAAGCAGGGTGTGATGGCTCACTTGAGATCACATCGTCCTTCAGCTCGCCTGGCTGGAGCAGCTACCATCCTGGCATCTCGTGGGCTGGTGTGACATTGCTCCAACGGGCAGCAGGCCTGTATTTTGTTACCTCTCTGTTGGCCAGTTTATCTTTTAGTACTGCCCTCTTAACAGGACTCCTTCTGCCTGAAAGGTATAGGATTATTCCCAGGAGCAGCCCAGCCAGCAGCGCAGAGCAGGCGTTAATCTCCAGTGAAGGGGAGATGACAGGCTGCCAGGGGCAGAGCAGGGGCAACAACCTCTGCGGCCGGCACAGCTGGCGCTGCAGAATGACAAGTGGCCAAGTGCTTCGGCATCAGAAAGGCATTTAATACCCACTGTGCTTTTATTTCGTGTTGTCGTCTTAAGGGATGAAACTCATGGTAATGCTGTTCAACTTCGCAATATCCGTAAATTCTGCACGGAATGCAAAAGCAATTCGCAGTGTTTAGTTTCACTGTGTAGCAATAGTTGGAATATAACTGAGGCTCCGCTGCAGCCATTTGAGAAACTCTGACTGGTTATGGTAAAAAAAACACTGAGAAATGCAGTATTTGACTGTCACTAAGAGATAACGCAGGTTACTTGAGAAGTTCCACACCAGTCAGACCTTGTGCCGCGCAGTTTCTCATTCTGCCTCCAGCTGTGGCTAATGCTCAATGCTGCAGAAGAAGATGAAAAAATCATAAAGGGAGCGTGTGTGTCTCTGTGAGTACAAATAAAGAAGGAATTAGCATGCAGTAAGTTCAAAGAGAACTCTCCAGCAAGCAGAAAATCACACTTCTGCCCATGTGCTTTGTCCCAAGACATACATACGTCTTGCCTTACAGGGCGTAGTTTGTCTCCTTCAGAGTGTGCAGTATAAATGATGCAACCACGATTCTAGATACTCAACTAGCTGTGACACGGCCCTGAGAAATGCTCATTATTCTTTGGCTTCGCTCTTCTTTTTACTTTTTATTTATTCAAACAGATTACATTCCCATTTGGATGGGATTAGCTGTGGTTAGAAAGTATTACTGCGGTTTGTCCTGTGAAAATGAGTGCAGTATTAAGCTGTGAGATGTCTGTTTCATGACCTGAAACGTTGGATAGAGCATGCAAGAGAGTCAGCATTTGTATCTAACTAGATTTCCTGTCCTATAAAGACATGAGGCACGTTTGGGGACTTCTCATGAACTTACCGCTCCTTTTCTCTGGGGAAAACACAGAATTTAGGGGTTTATTCAAAGCTTTTCTAGGAAACAGATGTGTTTATTTCTCCCTTGCTGTTGAGCTTCTGATTAACATTAATGAATGTATCCAGAACGGGCTAAAACAGTAGTGCCCAGCATTTTGCTGTGACCTGCCTGCGCTCTGTGTCCCCATTGCGCTCCCATCCTGTGCCCAGGGAAACACATGCACAGTTGTTTTTTCAGAAGCCAGCAGTGTGACTCTGACTTCAAACAGCTCAACTTTGCATTTTTCAGGATTTAAAATCACCAAATAAGTGCAGTAGAAGTGATTTGCATTTAATGCTTATTTGTGCCATTTAGGATGGCGAATCAGAAATTTCTTAAAGCGATCAGATTATGCACTTGGGGCTCCAAGTTCATTTTCCAAAATGTGAAACGGGGCATGTAAGCCACTGTCAATAGTTATGTTGCTGCTATGAACATGAAGTATTTTTCCTAATTTCATTTAACAGCTTTATTTTGGATACAAGTAATTCTGTTAGTGTTGGAAACCCATGCACAGAAACACGGCTCTGATGTTTAAGAACTGTGACTTTAATCGACTAGCCCTGTCTCTGTGAAAGCAGAGGGCAATGTAAACAAGAAAACACAAACCGTAAATGGTAAAAGCTAACTTCTGAATTTTTACCTCCTGAGCTAGACTACCGAAATTTTGTACTGGGAACCAACCTCAGCGTGAATACAAACATTTATTTTAGTAGGAAACGTATTTCTTTCCCTCCGTGGCAGATAGTTGTTAAAACCCTGTGTAGCTGCTTTATGCTACGTATGCATTTCTTAACACATATTAAATTGTTCCTTGGCTCAAACAGTCGTGAAATAAAAATCTGCCTATATTCAGATCGAGAGAGTTTAAGAACAGAGCAGAAATCAAACTAACCCCCGAGACAAGCTTCTTCTGGCTCATTCACCCTCTGGCAATTACAGTTCCACCTCCCGGGGGTTGTCCTGTGCCTACCTCTGGCCTCCCCCTCGCCAAGGAGGAGCACCTCTGCTGCAGGTGGCACCTGGCACGGGTTGATGCTGTGCAGGGCAGCAGCATACTGATTTTTATATATATATATATTCTTTTTTATATATAACTAGCACAGAATTCAGCAGCAGGCACTTGAAAGTGCTGGTCTGGTGTCTGTGCTTTGTATTTTTCTGCACCCCTGCCTTCCTGCCAGCAGCAGAATATCCTTCGCTACCTCCAGGATCTTACTCGTGACTGAGACTGCCCGCATCAGCTCTGTCCCGTCCGGTCACGTAGCTGCTGCTCTACTGATGAAAGCCACTTTGCGTGGTCCTCCAGGCCTGACATAAGGGAGAGATGCTGGCTTCAGTGAACTTTGTGTCAAACCCTTTCTCAGGAGCTGGATGTGCACCAAAGAACCCATTCCCACAAGAAAGGAGCGTGATCTCAGCATTCTCTTCCTTCAGAAAGGGCTCTGGCTCCCGTGGTATAGTTTATTTCATCCGTGAATCAGTGGTAAACACAGAACGAAAGCTTACTACTTTTTCAAGCTGGACCTACAGAGGAGAATTTGTTCTTTTTTCTATTTTGAGGCTTTCTATTTTTATACTGCAAGGGAAAGAGCTACCTAAGTATTTAACAAGAACCTCTGATAGTTAAGCGCAATTGACTGTCAGGATCTAGAGACTGGAGATTGTTTCCTCGTTTTGATTTTTCCACGACTTTTCCCATCCCTTTTGAGCCAGTGAATAAATTGTCCCTGTTTTGTCTTCCCTATAATGTGTCTTCATTGTATTCCACAGCTGAAACGATTCTCCTGAGAGAACAGGAAACAGTTTTCTCAAACTTGTATTCGTAGTATTCTGTTGATAAGGATGGACTTCTGAACTCTTCCTGGTTATCTATATATAGATGTTCTAAAAACTGGAATTAGATAAAACATGTCCCTGTTTTATCTGTCTGTTACTCTTTGACAACATTCAGATACAACATGATCAGGGTGGTAAAACTGATTTTTACAAGAATGCAGCACTGAATGAAGTCTTTGCTCACTTTGAGATGGTAAAAGAGAGGACTTTAAACATTTTAGATGTGCAAAGTGAGTAGCTTTTTGGATTGCAAACTGCTACATAAGGGCATTTGAAGCCTCCTATAGTCATTAGGATCCCTCAGCTGGATCCAGGAATATCATGCAGAGCTGCAGAAAGCACTGTATGGTTGCTTACTATCTGGCGACACAGTCTTCAGCGGAGCTGTTTGATACATTCCAACAACACTTCACATTTTAAGCTACACTCACGTCTTTTAAAATACACTCTGAAGATATGTTAACGTTTCAAGAGAGTCAGCAGGGTTCCAGGCTGCAGAATATAATAGCCAGGTAGCGCTGAGGCTGCCGCCCGATAGGCACACACGCAATGCTATGTATATATTGTTTATATGTGCATGGCTGGCCACACCGATTGACACAGACCGAGGACACGCAGCACTCACACAAAGATGACCTTGCACCCCCGTGGCAGATTGCTGGGAGGCTTCCATGAAATCTTTGAGCTGTTCAGTGGGAATCAAAGAGAGCGGCCAGTTCGCCCTGGAAAGATGGATTCGGTATCCTGGAAAGAAGGAGGCCTTGGTGTGTGTCGTATTACTCTGAGTCAGCTTTATCACTGGGAGGATTTAATGATAAAAGCATGTTTCCTAAAAACACAGATTTACAGGAATGGAATGAAGACGCTAAAAAAACTAAAATCGCAAAAACATATCACTAAGCGCACACTTAAAGCAAATTCTTCTTCTCGTTCCAGCATTTCAGGTAGCATTTAAGGCAAATTAGTTCTTTTACAGCCTGTTTTGTGAAATTGTTAGGCAGAAATCATGAATTACAGGGGTCTGGCTTCTGGGTTGTTACCAGAGAGTGGCAGCTTTGAGTGTTCGTCTCTGTTGCTTGCTCATGAGGGAAAGGAGCTCCTGCCTCTCTCCAGGTGCCCCCAGACCTGTTGCCCGTGGTGGGCCATGGGCAGCCCCTGGTGGTACTGGGCCAAAGTCACGCCATGGCCCGATGAGCTTCTCCACATACCAGTGCTTTAAACAGGCTGCACCCAGAGGCACTAAGCTGCTCTTGTCAGGTGTTGGTGCTCTTAGCATGACATGCAACTTTAAAGTTTTATTTCATGAAAAATAAGATTTTTTTTTCCCATGCTCGTTGTGCTTGAGAACTTGTGCAGAGAAGCTAACCCAGATATATATAAACAAGAAAAAAGGAACAGTGCACCTGGGCACTGTGATCTTTTACTACTTAGTAGGCTTAGGGGAACATCTAGTACCCTGCCAGAGCCTGGTTTCTCACTGGATTTGTTTTATTTTGCTGCACTGGAAGTGGTCTCTTATGGGATGAGAATATTTGAGAGGGAAAGCTTAAAGAAAGGGCAATAAGCTTATTAAAAATTTGGAGTTTATGATCTATTTTTAGAATGTGGAAGTATTCAACACTTGGTTCCAATTAAAGCACAAGCCCGTAGGCTGAATTTGTGACTTAAAACTGAAGCAAAGGATAAAAAGTAGAGTAGCTTTCCGATGCTAAACAACATGACTCTTTTTGCATTTAGGGGGAAATTAGGAAAGCCTTCTGTCCAAAATGGAGTGAAATTAGTTGGCCCAAGGTTGATCCTTTTCAGTTCACTGCACTGGTTGGTTGTACTGTAGGATGAAACAGCTCTGAGCCAGAACTGGGGATGGTAGAGTCACCAGAAAGGTTTGCTGGTTTGTGCTGAGTAAGGTTGTCCTGAGCTGTGAGCTGCTGAACTGTGTGAATGAAAAATATCAACATTTAGCCCAAAACAGTGAACTAGTCTTGAAATTAGAAGAGTTTTCATTACATAATGACCAGAGTGCTTGCAGATACTCAAAATCCCAACCATCTGTTGCACTGGCATGAGCTGTAGTCCTCAGATTTGACCTTGCCTAAATACTTTCTGCAAACAAAATGTGTGAGACCAGGATTATAATACTGAAGGTTGTTTGATTCATGGTAGCTGCTGATGTACACGATTTTGCTCCGTGGAAGTAAAATAATTCAGGTGGCTTATTGCACCTGGTGGCTCCTGGTATAGGTCAGTGTTGGCTGGCACCAGAAGAATCACTGCTGGAGGAAGGAGAATCAGTCTCATGGCTTGATTGAAGCCAGCTTGGCTGACTTCTCTCTCTTTTTGTTTTCTTTATCTTTAAGAACCATTTTATATGGACCTCAGCTGAACTGTCAAAAGCTCTGATATCCGTGGAGGGACCGTTAGCTCTGTTCAGTTGTCTTTTAAAATGCAAGGAGATTTCCCAGTGACTTGTGTGTTGATAACATTTTTTGAAAACCCTGTAAGGATTTGTTTATTTTCTACCACAGAAAACACTGGATTGAAATGAAGAAGCATTTTTTTTTTTGAAAGTCAGGTATTGATTTTGGTCATATGGACAGATGGGCTTTTTTTCAGTCGGCAATCGATACTTACATATGTACGACCTTTTTAATGTTTCTGGGATGCTTCACCAGCTGCAGAGCATTTAACCATTTCAAGCAGCAGTACTTGCTTAATCTGCTTTGGTGGCATCTAGAGGGGCATAGGGATGTCCTCCTGGGCAACGATGAGGCTTTACGGATCTTTCAAATCTGGTGAGACTCCAAAAACGAGTAAAATTTCTGTTTTGTAAATTAAGATCAGAAACTATTATTAGCTTTTGTTTGTAGCTCAAGCATGATGTCATATTTGGCAGAGCACTCCAGTAAAACTCCCAGCTCAGGGCTCAGATCTGTTCTTTCTCAACTGGGTGTCTTCGATGTCCTCTCTTGAGGCTGCCTGTCCCTCCTAACGAGGGATGGCTCTTGCGATACCGGCTTTTTAAGGGCTGGCTCAGTGTTATCACCCTCATGGGAAGAGGGACAGGAGGCCTTTCTTGGAGCTGGTCATGACCGCCTGATTTCCAGCCACCTTATCTGTACATAAAGCTGGATTAAACAGCTTTAACTTTTTATGCTGGCATAAAGTCCTCTAAGGCCATTCCAGCCAGACAGCCATGGGCTTTGTGGGAGAGGCACACAGCACTTGCTAAGGCATTTTTTGACTTTTATTCCCATCCTTCTATTTATACTTCTAAATAACCATAATAATTTAGGGTTAAAAAAGACTTGAGGAAGTATAATATCCCAACAAAAACATATGTTTGGAACCGTAAAGCACTGCAGGAAACGATGTTCTTCCAAGTTTCACGAAGTTACAGTACGTTAACTGCTCTTTATTTAAAGTCCTTTCCAGTCTTGGCTTTTCATGCAATTAGGGCAGGAGTTGCTGAATTTTGGAGTAACTACATCAAATAAAAATAACTATAATTGTGGAGGAATAATTTGATCTTTAATAAGTCTTCTTTTCAGGTATTTGAAGTTTTCCTGAATATTTATTCAAATAAAGTTTGAAAACTTTCTCCTGCATATCGTGACTACCTACATTTAATTTACTTTTGCTCCAATCAAAAATAAATAAAATCTATTAATTGAAAAGACAAGTAAAAGGAAGGAGGAATATTATATTTCATACAGTTAGGAAAGCATCCTTTCAAACCAGAGACATCAATTCATGCGGATAATCGTACAAGTTTAAAAAATTATTTCCCTTGTTTCTGAGTACATTGGCCAAATATGCATAAATATTTATAAAGAATACTATATGGTGTGCAGCTAAAGCTATAATGCATATTTCTGTCAGATGAGTTTTTTGTTTTTTTAATTAAATGTTCTGTTTGTTTGCTGAAACAAACTGCAGTCCTTTGACTGCAGAAAGGTCTTCTTCTTCCAAATGTGGAGTTTTATTTTCTTTCAAGGTTGAAAAGGATGCACTAGCCTGAGGGGCAGAACAGCCAATATACAATACTGTAATAATGGCAGATTTAAAGCCTGGCAACTTGCAAGTTGGTAGGACTATAAAAGAAAGGCACATAATACTAGAAAGGAAGCATTCCCCCATTCCCAAAGGAATGTACAATGTGTTTATAGACAATATATCTTGAGAGATGGCATATCACACCATTATTGTATAATGCACTGCAGAAGAAATATTAAAGAGGTAGATACTGAACACATAAATAGAAGGTAAATATTACAGAAGTGTCATTTATATTTACAACAGTCTAATCTCTACCGTGAAGATAGATTTCATGAACACAGAAGAGTAGCTTTACAGGCAAATGAACAGCAAATGCAGTCCGACGAATTGTCCCCTTACCTTCTTTATAGGAGTGAGGGCCAGGTTATTGTCAATACAAAGGAAATATGGCAGATACTGTTCTCTCACATCTGAGATGGCTCCTGCAACATCAAGCCAGACATCCCTCACACATGCTCCGCAGTATTCCCATTTTGAGGAGCACCGTGCCGAGAACTTGGACCAAAGCCTTGGGGCAGCAGAGGTTGTGTGGACCTTCTTCTTGCTAGTGCCCACTACAGATTGGGTATTCTCCTCGCTGGAGATCTGCCGACAGGTTGATCCAAAACTTCCTTGCAGGGCGTGTCTTACCGAAAACACAGAACAGCCTAGTTTTGTGGAAGGTTATTACTGATACTCACTTAAGATAAACATCATTCCTTTGTGCTTTTGCAACTTGTAAGTAATGACATGATGTTGGACTGCTCTGTTTTAAGCATTTAGACCATAACGGCAGTGCATTTTTGTGTAAGCAATATTTTGTATGAGTTTGTCAAAACTCTAACAGGTGTCTTAAAGTCAGTAACACTTCCAAAACATTTTTGCCCTTGTGAGGAATCATTACTGTATTGTAATGTGCCATAAATAGTGGAAGTGAAGCAAATGTTCGTCTCCTGAGTGCCTGTAAAATTACTGCCTAGAATATTCAGCTTTTTCTGGGAAATCATCCTTATGTGACCGATCTCTTTTGTTATGTTTTATATTTTTCCTATAAAACATGGAGTGGAGCACATGATTAGCCCTTTCTGTCACATCTAATCTGATATTAAAATGACCAGTTCTCAGGGCTGTGCAGAAAAGAACTGCACATGAAATTATTCCATTCCCACTTTCAGAATCCAAAACTTGAGCTTGGATGGTAAGCATCTCGTAATGTTGCAAGGAAAGGGATCAAAACAAAGTGACACCAAGACAGCTAACAAATGTCACCACCTCATGTACACAAATATCTTTTGTAAATAAATAGGCTGTTTTAAAGAGTACACTGGTTGTTACTTTTAAAAAAGTTTTCCAATAAAAACTTTTATAGCTACATGCTAGGAGAGGTGAAATATGTTCTCTGTAAAATCGTAATCACGCTAACATGGTGTTTTAGAGATGTCATTCCAAATACGACAGCTGTTTTTTGTGTAGATGGTCTTGGTTTCTAAATAATGTAGATGCTTTCAGCAGAGGAATGGAATTTGAAAACTGTAATATAAATATTTTTAATCTCAGAAGCTTGCTGCCCTGCTAATATGCATACATAAATGTGTGTATATATATATATGTATATGTATATATATATGAATTTCTGAATGTGCTCTCAAGTGCTATAGGCTGATGTTACCTGAGACTTATAGGAGTGAGACAGAGGAGCTGGCAGCTTTCTTAGCGTGTTCAGTGCTCTGCCCCATATCCTCCCAGATGAGAAGGCACCAGGATTTAGTTTGCTCTGCCTGCTGCAGAGGGCTTACAACCTAAACAGGCAGCGAAGGGGAAAAAGTGAAAGCACTGAAGGACACTAGCACAATGGCTCATGTAACTTTCTGCAGTAATTAATCTATCCTCTGGGGATCCATCACATTTCTGAATATTAAATAAACCCAGACATTTACAGTTATGTTAAGAGACTGTTTGTCTTAAGACCCCGAAGTAATTTTGTTTTGTGGCTCTCCTACAAAATAGGCAATAAGGGAATCAAGAAATTATGTTCTAGATCTTTGCTTTCTATGTAATCACATTGCTCTTCATAATAACTGGAAGCAGCTTTGTGTCTGTTACTGACAAATGCTTGGTTCAAAATAATTGTGAACATAAGTAGCCTTTAGAGAATGTTACCAGCTTTCAAAGGCAACTCCTCCACGCCCCATCTTTAACATCTACACAAGATGTGCTGTGAAATTCATTGTCTTAGCTCCTTACTTAAGCAGTCTTCTGAAGGATTTCCAAGTACACCAAGTTGTTATATAATGCTTAGTGCAGACAAGGCTTTGAATTTTACCAGCTTCCCTATAGAATGCCAGAAGTATCTCTCTCTCCTTTTTATTTTATTTTTTTTTTTTGGCCTGAGATACTGTAGGCTTATTTGGAGTAGAAGATGCCTAGGGTACTTTCATAGTAGCTCTGACAAATAACAGTGTAGTCTGGCTTTCAGCAATAGTAAGTAATCAAATTTTAAAAATCTATAAAATATGATACTTGCAGGTTAATTTTCCTCCTTAATTGGGCTTCCTATATGTTTGTGATAGTGGACTTATATAAAGAAGTTTCAAAAATGACAGTAATTTCTCCATACCCTGTTCCTTGTGCATCCATTGCCAGTGGTATCTATTTACCTTTGAGATGGAAAGGAGTTTGTGCTGCCCACATTTTCTGTGCCAGCACTGCAGAATCAGCTGATAAAAAAACAATGAGTTTAATTTATTTTATGGCAAAGACAATGATGAACTGAAGTTTTTGTAGTTTGCCTTAATTTTCCTAGTGTTCAATCTCTCTCAAAAAACTCTTAAATGGCTATTCTTTTCTGCCATTTCATGGTACATATAATGAAGCAGAATTCCTATTCCACTATCTCCTTCTCAGATTCACAAATGAAGAGGAAGGTTGCATGTGAAAGGCTATCAAAGTGCCAGAGATGTCCTTACTGGACTACACGCTCCAATAGCTTGAAAGCTGCCTGGCAGAAAGGGACCTGGGAGTATTGGTCCATAGCTGGCTGAATATGAGCCAGCAGTGTGCCCAGGTGGCCAAGAAGGCCAATGGCATCCTGGCTTGTATCAGGAATAGCGTGGCCAGCAGGACCAGGGAGGTGATCGTCCCCCTGTACTCAGCTCTGGTGAGGCCGCACCGCGAGTGCTGCATTCAGCTTTGGGCCCCTCAGTACAAGAAGGACATCGAGGTGCTGGAGCGTGTCCAGAGCAGGGCTACGAAACTGGTGAAGGGCCTGGAACACAAGTCCTGTGAGGAGCGGCTGAGGGAACTGGGGGTGTTTAGGCTGGGGAAGAGGAGACTCAGGGGAGACCTTATTGCCCTCTACAGCTACCTGAAAGGGAGGTGTGGGGAGCTGGGGGTTGGCCTCTTCGCGCAGTAACTAGTGGTAGGACTAGAGGAAATGGCCTCAAGTTGCGCCAGGGGAGGTTCAGGTTGAAAATGAGGAGACATTTCTTCACAGGAAGGGTTGTGAGGCATTGGAACAGGCTGCCCAGGGGAGTAGTTGAGTCACCAGCCCTGAAGGTCTTCAAAAAACGTGTAGATGTGGTGGTTAGGGACATGGTTTAATGGTGTACTTGGTAGTCCTAGGTTAAAGGTTGGATGAGATGATCTCAGAGGTCTTCTCCAAAGTAAATGATTCTGTGATTCTATAATTATTGCATCATCTAGAAAGCACTTTTGACTTCCTAAAATCCAGAGTAGATTTAACTGAACATGAGATTTCTTTGGTTACTTGAATGCATGGTGGAGGAAGTCTGTAGTGGTTATTGCATTATGGATGCCAGGGAACAATGTTGGTATTTATGTTAGATGAGAACAGATAATTTGATGAAATCCAAATCCCATTGCCATCCAACTCTCACCATGTTTGCTAAATCTTAGCACATATCCAAGTGTTATAATTCTGCTTCTCTGCATCCTTCAGCATTGGAATTGGGATGGCAGGAAATCCAGCTGAGGCACTGTTATTTTTGTTCATTGTACAGAGTTTATATTTCAAAAATAAATATAGTTATTTTTACAAAAGGGCAATAATGCATGTGAACATAACATAGAAAAATCACAGTGGAGACATCCAATCCTTATACATTAAATAATCTGCATTACAAATTAAAAGAGTTACGCCAATTCCCATCCTATCTGGGACATTTGCAAAGAGACTTTTGAATACTAATGTCTGTTTTGACACAGACTGGCAATAGTCAACAGTATACATATATATATATGTGGCTTAGGCGTTTTACTTTTTTTCAAATGCAGATACACGAACAAACTTTCTTTGCATGTTCTTCAGATTCACTTCTGGGGTATTCCAAAATAAAGTGATAGACCTTGCGACGAGAACAGAACGTGATGATCCCAGCTGACCTCCTGTGAGGCCAACTACATCAACCCCAACATCTTATGGCTAAAATAAAACAATCTGTGATTTCTTTCTTTTTTTTTTTCCTTTTTTTCTTTTTTTTTTTTAACTACAAAATTATATACTTTAAAAGCAAATGAGCAATTACGCTAATTTTTACTAGATATGTGGGCTCTAGGTCTCAGATATATAACCTGTTTGAAAATTTGTTCCCTTCAATTCCCTTGGCTTCCTATATTTTGTCCTGAATAGAAAACATTATTATGGACTGGAGGAAACCTTAACAAATGTTTAATTATACCAGTCTTCTCTTATTCAGAGAAAATGTGAGAAGGGCATTATAAAAGCAGCTGAAAGCCTGAGAGCCTCAACTCCCCCAGATACTGCCCTTTGGCTAGTGTGGAGTTTTAGCTTTGAGGTAGAAGAGTTATCTCCTGTCATCTGAAAACCATTCCTGGGATAGGAAAGTGGTATGTTGAGAACACTGCTGGTCAAGAGAAGAGCATTAGGAAATCAGCACAAAATCAGACCAAGTACTGGGAACAAAATTCATGGAGAAAAAGTGTGGCAGAGGGGGTGTTCAGGCTAAGTGTTGGCAGGATAGGGCTGGGAAACTGTTACCAAAGAAACTATCTTTACTTTGATTGTATTGCGCAGAAGGGAAAAGGACATTGCATGCTTTTTGTAAGAGAGTTGGGTTTTATCAGAGAAATACGTGACTCCATTGTGTTTTCTTTCTCTGACAGAAGTAATTTGCAGAAGCAGAATTTTGGCTCTATGGGTCAGAAATGAATAAATGCTTATATGCATGCCTGTGAGCGCACGTTTAATTTATGCTTGTGACACAAAAAATTAACTAAACAGAATAAGTAGTGAAGGTTAAAATCTAATAAGTTTATCTGTTTCAGCATAAATATTTCATGTCAGTACTAAAATGGTAAAGCACAGCTAGGCATCTCAGCCAATACACATAAAAATGTAATGAATACATTTTGTACTGATTGGCCAAGTTCATCTTGCTCAAACTCCCTTGACTCCTAAAATAACTATTGACCTAGTTCTAAAACTGTACAGGATCAGGTAATATCTTAATTCTGATTTCTTTTGTTCAAGTTTCAGAGTGCTTTCACTTGTAGCTGGCAAGTATACACTGGCAGGGAGCAGTGCCATAGTGAAATACTGCAGACCGAGGAAAATCACCTGCTTGTCCTGGGATTAGTTCCATCTCTGTCTGCCGGAAACATCAGGCTGGTCTTTCAGCCTCACAATTGGATGCAGATGTTTCCAAAGCGAGAGCAATTTACCTATAGGACATAGGGGTGAGGCAGCGAGAAGTGACACTTGTATTTTGCATGTGACTTCTTGTAGCAGAACATAGGGCTTTTTTAATTTTTTTATTATTTTTCTTTTCTCTAAAGGCAAACCCAAAATCTGGTAAATATTAGAAGAAGATTGCTCATGTACTGGAAGAGATTCAGGACAGCTGTTTGTTTTTGGCTGATTCAATTTTTAAATAAATACTCCTAACAAAATGATAGAAAAATATATGTAGCATATTGTACCTTTGTTTGGCATTTGTGGTACAGTGCTCTATGTTCTCATTAAAGATATCATTGTAATTTTTATATAGCAGTTGGGCATCTGGTCAAAACAATGTGCGCTCACCAATAGCTAGGGCTGTGCCAGGAATACTCAAGCAGTGTGTTTGCTACGTTGGCTTTCCTTATTGCCCTTGCTTCGCTGCATTTTTTTTGTTGGGCATCAGTTTTGTGAGCAATGAGTCCAGTATTTGAATGCAGTTACTGGATTACTTCTTTCCCACTTATCCAAAGTCCTTTCTGTGCAGTCTTCTGATATCTATATTGAAACGCCCCGTTTTGCAGTAATTTTTCCGGTGTGGATCTAGTGAAATGGGAAATTGAGGAGATTGGTGCTTTTCCATTTTTAGTCTTTATGTCCTGTTGGATCCCAGCTCAAAGGTGAGAGAACAAAAGCTCCGGCAGATCAGCTCATGATAAAGATGGCCCTCACAACAGAAAGCACCCTGCAGATCAGAAATAGCGCTATTTAATCTGTTGCAACCTTAAAATCTGTGGCCCTGTTTCAGCAGACTGCTACCAATAGCCAATCTGTTCTGTCCTTTGTGCACTAAGGATACTGCTAGATGCCTTTTATTCCCTCTGCTTACAACCATTTCCTACCCTTCATGGGTGTGAGGAGGTTTATGGGCCCTGCCCTGTCACCTTGCCTCCCCTTTGAACCTGAATTCGTGGATGACATCCGAACCTTCTCGTAGACCTCATTCCTTGCATATTTGTTTAATTCCATACTGAATTGACTGTCTTCCTGCTCTGGGATTTGCTTGATGTTACTACATTTTCTCTCCATTATTTAAAGTTGCAAAAAAACTATTTCCTGTTTCCTGGTAATTCCTTAATATAGTACATTTTAATGTATCTGTCCATGTTTCTTTCCTGTATATATAATATCAAATAGAGAAGAAAATCCGGGATGGTATAAAGAAGAGCTTTATCAGCATTAGCTTGGGGATAGTTCTGTTATTTCTGGGCAAAGGCCACAAATGAGTTATTTAAGACATGATGAAGGAAGGGGAGACTATTGTTGGATACTTCTCTATCATGCATAAACCACATAAATCACTGAGTATAAGTGGAAATACTTTGAAGAATTTTGAAGTCTTGTGTGGCTAGAATGGATCTGAAATAGTGATGTTGGTTTATTAGAAAACTTGATGGATAGAACAAGTTGGAGTTCTTCAGAGCAGTTTAGGCATGATGAATTCTTACCCAAGCAAGGCAAGATCTGGTGGATGCTTGACTAGATGAAATTTCTGGCTGACTCCTTTGAGCACCACATCTCCATCTCCAGTACCATTTGTGAAGCCAGATCTCTCAGGCCTGAGGTGGGACGTGCCCTCAGGTCAGGGTTTTCTGGCCCTTTTCTCACCTGTCTTCTCATTCCCCACCTTAGTCTCCACACCCTTAATGCATCCTGATGAGGCACATTGTCATTGCATCTATAGCAGCAGTGTTTATGTTGCTGAGGAGACACAAGAAGAATGAAAAAGCTTATGTATTTTTGTCAGAACAACATTTCTAAGCCAGGGATGATTTATAACATCTTTTATGTGGGTCCGGTTTGGTCAAGAAACCAAATAAATGCATTTGAAGCAAGAAGGCAAACCCCACAAAGTGCTGGTGACCCGGCACACGTGATTTTTGTCAGCTCTGACTGGGACTCTTCATATCGGTCAGCCTGAATGACCAGCGTGCCTTGCCCCTTTGCTCCGGCAGCTGTGAGCACCCCAAACATGTTGTGTCTGCCTGGAAGCCCACTCTTTCCCAAGATTAGATTGGTTGAAGTTAAGCTTGGAAAACTTGTCCACCAGCGTAAAGGACCTTTCAGTCCCATGGAGATGCCAGCAGTCAGACTTAATTTTGTGATGACCTCGTTCATAAGGCAGCAGTTACTCACAGTTTCTCTTCCCACTTTTCACAGCACTGAGTCTGGTTTGTCCGGTGCCTCCAACCATAAAATCTTCATTCCGTGAAGTGGAGGAAAATAACATCTTCCTCTGAGACACTTATTTAAAGTATGTAGCTCATCTGAAGCTCCCTGGTGATCTGGAATGTTGAAAGAAAATCTGATGGAGAGATTAATTCTGTTTTTTTGGGATGGGATATATTTGACCATAATTGTGACCTGATCCTTAAAAAAAGAAAAAGCTGGGCACAGAGAGAGAAACAATTTTGATTTTTAATGTTTAATTTTACACTGCTGATAGCGGGTGTTGGTAATATCTGGCCCTTTAGATCCTGATCTCTTAGTTCTAGATCTCGGTCTCTTAGTTCTTGGGGTCATACCAGGTACTTCTGTGCAAACACAGTTCAGTAGCTGTCAAAGATGCAAATAGATTTTTAGGCATTATAGAAAAAGAATAAAAAAATAAGAATCCAGAAATGGAGCTTGATCTACCCTTGCCTCCTTTTCTTTGGTTTGCCCAGGGGAGCAGTCTCAGGGCCCACAGGCTGGATCCACAGAAGGTGAAGCTCTCCGAGAAGATGCGCTTCAGAAACACATGTGGCAACTGGGGAAGCACTGGGGACCTGGTGCTGGGCCAGGTGAGGCCTTTGGCCTTTTACGACTGCGTGAAGGATACCAAGATATCATACGAAGAACAAGCGCACCTCTGTCCTGGAGAATGGCTTTCCTGATGTTAGGGGAGATCCGGGAATGGGATCCCCTGGCCAAGCTGTGCTCTGACTCTATCTGTCCTTGAAATTTTCCCTCTGTAACCTTTTCATCTCAGAGGGCTTCTTCTGCCTCCTGGTGATGCTCAGTCTTAATTTGATTTACATAACATAATGTGAATAATGTCATAGGTAATTGCAACCATCTGCTTGTAAACCCTAACAGTTTTTTCTACCACGCCTCGCAACAGCAGCTGAAATCTGGCTACCTGAAATCTGTCCAACAGCAGGCACCTAGCACAGATCCTCTGAAAAACTCTCTGGCAGTCCCCACCTCTCCCAGCCAGCTCCACGTGCTACCTATGCTCCTGCCCTCTGGTGATCCGCTCACATCACTAAACCAGCCTGGGGTGGACGGAGCCTATACACCACATGTTTTCTGGGGCACGACTTCATCCAAAATGCCTTGATAGCAATCCTTGGGGACAGTTAATAATAGGAGCACTTCAAGTTGCCTGACGTTTCTTGATATGGAACAGCCATTCAGTTTTAGTCACCTTTTTGGTGCAGTGCTCAGAGCACTGGCCGTGGGGCTGAAGGATGGTGTCGGCAGCAGTGGGTGGGCAGCTCTTTGAAATGGAGGAGGATGGGTGCAGGTGGTCAGGATATTTTGGGGAGCCCTGATTGCTCCAGTAATCAAAGAAGCAGTGCACATTTTATAAAAGAACACTGTGCAGAAATAGAGGAAGACTTAAGAGAGGATTTTAGCTGCGTGCTTCTAACTCAGACAGTCTTTCTCCCCCAGGTTTCCTAACAAATTACCTTCAGTGGCCCTGCCTACGTGAGTGCTGCGTTTTTTGCAGGTTCTGGTCCTATTTTATCCAGGCCATATGCCCTGCTACACCAGTACATCAAACCTGTTTTTTCATACATATATATGTTTTTAATTTCCAGATGAGTGTCAAAGATTAGCAGCTAATATGTGTATGTCTGTGAAGAAGGAACGATGCCAGCTGGGTGGTGAGCTGCCACTTCATTTCTCTCTCTCTCTCACTTCTCTCTCCCATCACTTTTCTCCTTTACGTTCAGGCTTTGGCTGTCATCCCTGGAGCCAGCTGATGTCAGACTGTGGAAGATCTTCTTCTGATGCCAGCGGCAGCATCTGGATGCCCGACACAACTCTTTGAACTGTTGATCTTGATTTCTAATGTGGTCAGCATGCAGCTGGAATTTTTTATCTTCCCTGGATGCCTTTTCTCTTTGGCTCACCTTGAATTATTTGGAATTTATTTTTCCATCCCATGGGGGAAACAAGACTCTTTGCAGTTGCTTCTCAGTACTTGTATGGAGGATACTTGCAGCTCAGATAGGGAGAATTCCCTTCTGCCTTTGTATGTGGATGTATTTCTTAGAGGAGACTGCACTCTAAAGCTTGCTGTCACCCCGAAGTTGCTGCACACTCACTGAGCATATGCTGGGACTATGAGTGCAAATGGAAGAGCGTTTGCAGAGCTGGTTGCAAACCTCTTTACAGTATATTTTCTACCAAAAAATAATTCATCCAGGCAAAAACTTTTTGTGAAACTTTTTTTTTTTTAATGAAACTTCAGCAGGGATCTTTCTTGGGTGTATGGTAAAACTCCTGCCTGCAAGTATAGATATGAAAGTGAAAAAAGCAAAAAAGTGAATAGCTAGTAATGCACCTCTCCCTGCCTTCACCTGGCTGTGAGGGAGGCAGGTAAATGTTCCTTTTCTGCCCATTTTAGTGCTGTTACAAGCTGGTTGCAGAGCTGGGATGTCTCCTGCTGCAGCCTTTTACTCAGCCAGCTGTGGAACTGAAGCTTAGGCCAGGGCTTCCGTGGAACCAAGGGGTGAGTCTGGGAGAATAGGAGGAGGTTTCTGTCCCCAAAACGTTAGAAAGAACTGCATTTTGTCCCGTTGTGCGGCAAAACTAGGTATCAATGATACATTTTTTATTACATGGTCTTGTCTGTGGTCCGGGCCATACCTAACTGCTCATCCTTTTCCCAGATTTGCTTACTCTTTTGCAGTGTGTGGGTCCGAGACATCTGGGGTGCAGGTTTCATCATCCTAGAAATATGCCTCTGCTGCCCCTTGCTGTGTCCAGACGATTCTTCTTTGCCTGGCAGCAGTTTCCTCAGGCTGCCAGCAAACACACACCCCACAGCATGAGAAGCCAGAGGATTCCTACCAAATTAGGAGTCGGGGTTGCTGGGTAGGTCAGCGAAGATACTGTGGAAATGTAAAAGACAGCTTTCAGATCCACCAGCTGCTCCGAGGAAGCCTGAAGTAGGTTCTGGAGCAGCAGCTATTTTCGGGGATGCAATAAAAGCGAGCAAGTATTTTGGTGTTGGCCAGGGCTTCCTTTACTTAGGGCTTGGTGATCATCGCTTTTGGCCTCTTGGGATAACTTTGGGAGGAGAAACTGCATTTCATTGCATTTAAAAAGTGGTCCCCAAGAGCATCACCAGGAGAGTCCTTCCTGGGGGAGCACGAGGCAGCGTGTGGGCACTTGTGGGTCAGCCCCTGCCCAGCTCACCTTGTCCCCAGCTGTGCCGGCTGTCAGGGAGGAAGAGAGGTGTCTCAGCCTCCTCGAACTCCTGCTTCCTTATGGAAGTGGCCAAAAGAGCCATATGGAGGCATTCTTGCCCAGAAAAGCCTTTTGCAGAGGATGGCTTTACTGGCCTACCACCCTGAGCTGATTGTGGCGGGAGAAGGACAGGAAAAGTGGAGTTGCCCTGCCTGCCCATGGCTGTGCTCCTGGCCGCTGGGGGGAAGAAGTGGGGGACAGCTGGGCCTTTCCGTCTGATTCTGGGGTACAGGGCAAAATAGGGCAGAAGTTTTGTTGGACAGGTATTTGTTACAGCTCTGATCTCTGTAGCACAACAGGCTTTATTTGTCTTTTTAACCAAAAAGTTTAAGATGCCATCAGTGCTAATAGTAGGTCAGCAGTGCTTAGGATTTTGTGTGTTTTTCCTACCTGCACTAGCTTGATATTTTCCCTGCTTGGCAGATAAGTAAACTCAAATAATATGGGAAGATGTGACTACAGTTACACATGGTGCTTGGCAAGGACTTTTTGTCCTGTACGTTAGCCACATATTAATCCCTCTGCTATTTATACCATCAGTTTTTCATTTCCTCTCTTTTTTCTTTATTCCAATTTCCCTTCTTTTTTCTTCATTATCTTCGTCTTTGCCCAGCCTTGTTTCTCCTTGTAGCTCAGTGACTACTGTCGTTCACTTTGTCTCTCTCCCTTAGTGTCCATGACAGAGGGGAGCATACGCATGCCACTCATGCAAACATCTCCCAAACACACGTGCATCGGGAGCCGTGCCCACGTGGGCATGTGCACATGCCCAAGTATGTATGTCTCTGATTGGTTTTACACTCGTAATTTAACCTAAGCTAACTAGCTTTTGTTAAACCCACAGTTGTCAAGCAGGCCACAGGCAAGAACCACAAACCGTATGTTTCTTCTGCGTTACCACATGCAGTGACCAGCTGAGCTGTTCTGAGGGTGTCATATAAATAACGCATGTGCCCCTGGTGAAGCTGTGACAAGGTAGGATGTTTACTAGAAGGCACTCTTTGGTTTTGTAGTTTCAGCTGAACGTACTGCAAAAAAATCTGTGCATCTGTTCTACACAATTTACATATCATTATTGAAGGCTTTTTTTTTAGCAGGGGAAGCGTAGTTTGGGAGGAATTTGTAATACATAGCTCGTAACTTAAAGTCAGGGTATTCTAAACATTTAGCTGTGTTCTAATTCGAGCTCCATCCTAGAAAATACACACTTAGTCAGAGAAGGGGGCTTTAGACTCCTGGATGTTATCCAGAGTTCAGTCCAATGACACTCTAAACGCAGGCAGGAAGAAGTATTTTCAGTCCTTTTCCTCTTTTTTTAGCAGGCTGAGAAAATACAGCAGGTTCTCCCTTATTTCTGTGGACAACTAGCTTTGCATGACACTGAAGTGGCTGTGCTGAAGATGCATAGCCAATGTAAAAAACCCTTAATTTATGAACTGTTGACATTGGAGAATGTCCTTCTCCAAAACTGTGTTGCTATTTTTAGCTTTGTTAGCATTGGTATATAGAGCATGACAAAAGAGGACTGAATGTTAGCAACAATCTCAGGCTGCTGCAATCAGTGGTAATTCCTACCTGAAACATCCTTAAAAACACACTATTTGGGGATTTAGTAACATGTTAATAGAGGTGTGTTGAGGAACAGTATGCCCCACTGTGACTTTTCTCAAGAAGGGGGATCAGACTGGAACAAACAACAGACTGAGCTGTTCTAACCTCATCATGAGGGACTCACGCACTCAGGACGAGTTGCAGGAAACACAGTATATCGAACATCTTTGTCGCTTTGTACAGGGCTAGACCACCTGCAGCACGCTTTTCTCTTTTTAAACAAGTTGCCATTGCAGGATTTGTTTTCTCCTACTAAATTCAAAGGCCATCACTGTAGTCATGAACACTCTTAACACCAAGCCTATTTATCGGAGTCAGTAGAAGCAGCCTGTTTTCTGCTCAAAATATGCTATAGACTGCTGCAATTTGATTTGCTTTGCAGAGTGGAATGTAGCACTAAAAGAAAACAGCTTTACCTTCACAAGACACTCCATCCCCATTTGAGATGCTGCCAAGGGGGCTGCTGTTTGCTGATAAAATCTGGTCCTGATGGTTAGATCCAAGTGCCATGGCCACAGGCAACAAAGTACTCATCCACTGCTGACCCATCTGCTCTTTCAGATTTTCCAGGTTAGCTTGGTGCCAACAAGTTCTTGAGTTATATCTGAGTCAGATATTTCTCTGGCCTTCTTCAGCCTGCATAAAAATGTAAGGATTTGGCTCACTTAAGAAAAATGTAACTGTGTCTGTTCCTAAGATGGATAAAATTTCTAATGCTGGCTTATCTAGCAGCGCACAGGTTGGTGTCATGGAGCATGGAGCCACAACCAAAGGCTCTTCCTGGGTTTATTTGATCGTCCTTTTCATGACGGGATCATACTGCAGTGTAGATTTTCACTGGCAAATTTTATGGTATATCTGTTAGTGCCTGTAGTGTTCGCACTTGTGGTTTAACCTGGCAGGCAGGTAAGCACCACACAGCCATTCATGTATTCAGTGGGATGGGGGAGAGAATCAGAAAAAAGGTGAAATTCATGGGTTGAGATAAAGGCAACTTAATAGGACAGAAAAGAAAGGGAAATTATTATAGAATACACAAAACAAGTGATACACAGCTGCTTGCCACCAGCTGACTGATGCCCAGCCAGATTCTGAGCAGAGGTCCCCCTGCAGCCAGCTCCCCCCAGTTTTATTGTTCTGCACGATGCCGCATGGCGTGGGACACCCGTTTGGCTAGCCTGGGCCAGCTGTCCTGGCTGTGTCCCCTCCCAGCTCCTGGTGCACCCCCAGCCTCCTCGCTGGCAGGGCAGCACGAGAAGCTGGAAAGTCCTTGGCTCTGTGTAAGCGCTGCTCTGCAACAACTAAAACATCACTGTGTTATCAGCATTATTTTTCTCCTAAATCGAAAACATAGCACCATACCAGCCTCTATCGAGAAAATTAACTCTATCTCAGCCAAAACAAGGACAACACTTCTCTGAGCTACTTAACATGCAGGCTCAGGCAGGCAGCACTGCATCTCTGAGACTTCAGCCATAAAAGCCAGCATCTTTGCCTCTGCTTGGCCTGGGAAATGTTGAATTTTCATGCCACGTGAGCTGACTGCGTGCTGCGCTTCTGTGTGTGACAGATACTAACAGCTACCATAAACTGAATTTAAGTGTCTAACAGAGAAAATACTGATGACCTTTATTGCAAGTGAGAAATGGAAAAGTAATATGTTTTTTTCATAATAATTCAGGCATACTTTCTGTACCACTGTGTTGCTACTTACTCATGAATGGGAACACTAGCGGTTTTTAAAATACTTGTCTTGCTTTATCACTTTAGCCCAAATTAGAGAACTGAGCAATATTGTATTTTAAACTCTAACATTGTAGCTTTCACTAGTGCTGTGTAATTGAGCTATCTGACAGTCTACCTCATAATATTTCCTTCATACTTTTGTCAGTGCTTCTACAGAAGCAGCACAAAAAATTCCTTTTCCCTGCTGTGATTAAGATTCATCATCTCATGATGATTTAGTTTTTCTTTCTGTTTCCACTGTCATGGTAAAGCAATGATTGATTAAAATTAAGTCCTTGTATACCAGTGAAAAATGTTTTAGTTGACAGAAAGAATCAGTCCTGAAAAAGAAGACAGCTCTGCCTTAACATCTGTTTCTTTGAGGGAAGGAATAATTTCATTTGGGATGGAAAATATGTATTTATGGATATGAAATTGTTCTTTTGTGGTGCTTTGGTGCATTTCCTACATTCCAGCGCTGGATTTTATGTTAGTAAAGGCAGTTTAATGCCATAAAAGATCTGCTTTTGCTAGTTGGTGGATGATGTATTTCATACCCTCAAGAGTTTCTCGCTAGTATATTGCCACACGAATCCCTCTTTTGTTAATTGTCTAAAATGGATGGAGAGAATATTGCTTTAAGCATTAAATTCAAGGAGATAAGCTTTGGAAGGGGGAAATGGTCAGAGAATGTTTGTCTGGGCTGTGGGAAGCTCTGACAAGCAATTTCAGAGACTTTTGTTGGGGTTATTGAATTGTAGCGGCCGCAAACCAATCTTCTCAAGAGGAGAGACGTCCACTAAACTGGTTGAGGACTAATTTGGAGAGGAGAAGACTCTTTGTGGTTGGACCACCGTGGACACTTGAGAGCACTGGTAATTGCACGTGGCAAGTTTGGTGGACATAATCTTCACAGAATTTACTGGCAGCATTGCCATGGGCCTAAGTGTGTGTTTCTGCCCAAGGGTTTGCTCCCTCTGGTGAGATAGGTGTTGGTCAGAACAGGCTGGATGATGAAACAGAGGCATAAAATCAGGCACTGCCACCTGTTTGCTTGGGGAGCTACCAGCTTACACCTAGGGTCCTGTTGGGAGCAGGACAACTGGACAAGACCTAGAGTGTTTTGTCATGAGTGACGGTTCTGAGGACTAATCTCTTTTGGGGACGTTTTGCAATCCATAAGAAAAAACAGCCTCAGAGTAATATGGCAGACGAATGTATTTTCAGACCCTATGCGATAGCTGGGCCTGGCTTTGTTGAGGAATCATGGCCACGGCTGGTATGCATGTCGGGCCTGTGAGGGCCGCGGAGCAGAGGAGCCATGTTGGCACCTCCAGTGATGGGCTTTAAGACCTTCAGGTGAAGCATGTAACCCTTCCAGGAGCTGTCCGTTATCTGTGGGAGTATGAAATACATGTGTTTATTTAGAAGACCTGGCCGCTCGATTTTTAATGCATTGACCTTTTTTCTACTTTCTACTTTTACCATTCATCTAATAATAGCTTTCTGGGTGGTAAACCCGGGCAAAGTAAGTCTCCAGCTGTGTAATTACTGATAATGTGGCAGCCAGGGAGGGATTTATGGTGTTCTTATTGAAATTGTTGTAGCTGAAATGCAGCAAACTCTGGACATAAGAAGATGAACAGAAAAGGAAGATTTATTACATTTGGCTGCATTTGTTGTTGTAGTGAGTGGATGTGAGAGAAATATTTTCATGATTAACCTCAGATTTGGGGCACAGCATTAGATCAGATGGTTAGTAATTATGTCTATCTTGTTGCTTACAGCAAGACTACAATTGACTACAATTAATAACTTGTTCCAGAGCACAAAACTCCATTGTTTCCATTTCCATTTTGTTTCAAGACCTCGCTTCACCGCAATCAGGTCACTTGCGGCGGACCTTCAAGAAGGATCTGGGACTATGTTTCCATGGGTCTCCATGGGTTTTTCCATGTCTCTGGGTCTCCTCTGCAGAAAACCTTCTGAAGTATTTAAGCCTTTTGGGTGGTGAAAGTTGGCATGAAGGCATTATGTTACAGGAAGGGAAATGTTGTGGCTCTGTTTTGCTTTTGTGTGATACTCTGGGATTCACCAAGAATCCTATCCATTTTCAGGTAGAGGTGGTGTCACTTCTTGTACGCAAAGGGACAAAATCCTCTGCTAAGCAAAGCAAGAAAATCCTCCCTGAGGGAAAAAGCCACAGGGAAGCTCTAATGATAGAGTAGGCTCTAGCAGACTTTTTTTTGCTCTGCATTTTTTTCACAGAGATTAGGGAAACAAAAATACATTTATAAGAAGATAACTCTGGGATTTTGTAGCATTCTCCTGTAAAGCTCAGGAAGATGGTAATACTATGCAGCACACAAATATCATCCACTGCTGAAATGACTGAAAAAAATCTCGGTATTACTGGAATGATAGAAACTTAATGCCCTGACTCTTATCAAGTGAAGCTATGTGGAGAAAGACTATTCAAGAGATTATGGGAATTCATCAAGCACAAACAGCTGTGACGTCTGTCTTAGATTTTGAGATTGATGGAATTTTTGTAATACAGAACATTTTAATTACTTAATTTAAATACCGGTGTGTTTCTATCAGCAAGTTGACTTTTTGCACTGGTGTCACAGTGTTGGAAAACACCGCATCATATATGGAAGTAGAAACTGCCCATGCACTTCCTCTATAAAATGCCCTTGAAGGACTAGAACATTTCAGTTGTTTATCACATACAACAGCAGTATGACAAGCTGGCTAAATACAGTAAAACAAGAGAAGAAAAATGTGGGTCCATAGCTTTCATTTTTCTGAATTACATAACTGCTTCATAAAACTAATCTCTTTAAAGACAGAGGATCAAATTCTCATCTCTCAATTTAGCTGGAGTTACCCCAGCAAATTTGGAATGCCTCAGTAGACTCTCAATCCCTCAAACCCTTCATCTTTGCGTAAGCCTGCATAGCATGAGCCACCTGCTCTCATGGAAGCTGTTGGGCTGTGGGGATAGGAATGGTGAACAGGACTGCCTCCTCCGGAAGAGCCTCACTGAAACTCCGTGAAAGGAAGAAGTGCTGAGTGGCTGTCTTACACTGTAAGCCCAGCTGGTGGGTGAAACTGGCAGAAATACCACAAAAACTGTCAGAGTAGCAGAAACAATTGAGATTGAAGTGAATCAACTTACTTGGCTCATTAGATCCGCTTTTCTTTTTCATTTTATTGTTTTTTATCCATTCTGTCATTTAACTGGATATATTATAAATTATATATTGCAACATGTATGTGTCCCAGCAGTGAACCTCCTAAAACATTTATATCAAGGTAAACAGAGTAATTATTGCAGATTGCATCAATTTCGACTAAACTACATGGCAAAATATTTGATAAGGAAATTACATGTGATGATAGGCAGCAGCAGCAACAAGCAAAACCAAGAAGCGAACAGATAATGTGAACCACAGACACCAGAAAGGAAAATCTCTCCTCCAGCAGAATCATTGTACCTGCTTTGTCCTTGACCTCTTTCCACAGGGAGGACTAGCACTTGTCTTGCAAGCAAGATGCACAGGCACTGAGGAAACTGGGCACCCAGTACAAAACCCACCAAAAATCACCTCCACCTGCAAGCAGCCTTGATTGTGCTTGCAGACTGCAGGTTCAAAGTGCTTGTGCTCATTATCCCTTTAAAGCCCTTTTCTGAATAACGTTTGTGTGGTGCTGGAGCAGGAGGGAGGTGGCACCTGGCACAGCTGGGCCAGGTGCTCTGAGGTGCTTGGCTCTAGTTCATGAGATGTGACACATCAGTAAAGCTGTGGGCATGACTTCAGTCTGGTGACAGATAGACACATTGGCCAATTGACTCTCCTAGTCTCAGTTTGAAATGCCATCTAGGTAGTCTGATAGTTTGCTCTGGGATGTGCTTGTAAATTACTCTCCATCAGCTAATTCCATCCTAAAAATGACCCTTTTCCTTGGATAGAGAGATCCCGATAAGCTTGTTTAAGAAGTTTGTTTTACCGGAGTGGTATTGATCTGCCTCACCCTCCTTAGGTGACGTCCTTGAAACATACTTTTCTTTCAAAGGAAGGATGCAAGCAGTGTTATTTTAAATTTTGCCCAAGCTCATCATGCTTTTTATGAGCAGGTGGGTCATCTGCACTGTAATGACTTTCTTCCAGTAACATTACTTTTGTTATGTTCAGATGAATTTTTATAATGGAATTGGTTTTCACATAGCTTTTAGTAATGCTCTTTTATGAAATTTCTACCTGCATTGAAGTCAAATTATGTAAATCTTATTACAGTATTCCTATAAATGACTTATTAACTGAAGAAAATTTACAATGGAAAAATATTTTACTATTAGAACTTTTCTCAGCAGGAAGTTTTCAATAGTATTTTTCTTGCCCCACAAAATAGCAGCACTGAACACTGATTCTTGAGGCTTTTTCGGTTTGTGTTAATGCTGAAAATATATTTAAGGTCATGGAAGCCATTATCACTGGCTATTTTAAAACATATCAAATAAAAAGTGAGCCAGATTTGCTAATTTCTGATATATTTTTCTATTCATTTGGCTATCCCAGTGTTGATTTTGCATCTTCTGTTACTACTAAAGAAGAAATACAAACTTCTGCAGCCACTCTTGATAAAAATAGCTGCTTTTGAGATATGAAAAAAAATCTTTGCTTCGTTTCACTGATGTGTATTACAGCTGCTTGCTTTGTAACTTGCCATTAATTCAGTACAGTAACTTCAATGTGATTATTAATTAGATAGTAAGACTCGACTAAAAAAAGTGTCCTTGAAATAGAGCTTATAGTAAACAACATATTTTTCCATTCCTTATCTACGTAATAACAATGCCTTGAAAAAACACCAGTGGTTTTCTAGGCTTGTTACAACACTTCAGCTTTCATCTATTCTGTAAATCAACACAAAGTGGGTTTTAATGTAGGCTCAGCAGTGTGCTCTTTGTGGGCTACCGCTGGGATAAAACCTTCTCAACCAGCTCCATCCAGCGTGGAGCTACCCTTGCTCTCCACATTTGGGGTGCTTTAGGGTTTGCTGGAACACATGCTGACTGCAGTGCAATCTTCTATAGGGGGAGTAAATTAACCAGTAAAGAGAAGATGCAACACTGAAGTCAAGGCTGAATCAAATGTACAGGGATTACACTGCTAACCTGCTTAAGGGTATAACCTACGTGGTGAATATGCCATCAGCCAGACCTGTGGAACTTTTTGAAAGTCTTGGTAACGCTGCTGCATTGTTGTCCTTTCACCCTGATATTTGATTGCAACTTTCAGATTGCAGTTCAGCTGCAGCTGGAGAATCCAACAAATTGGATTTTGTCTGTTGCTTCTGTTCTTCAGGCCATGATCTAGCAATTGCCCTGCTCCCCAGGCCACTGGTATATGAAGTAGTTTCTCCAAATACATTTTTTAACTTCTTTCCTACTTCTGAATGACTGTAACAGGGGAAATAGCAGTTGTTGTCGCTGACCTCCCTTTAGTAGTTAAAAATTCTTTTCAGTTTACTCTTGAGTTTGCTTTTTTTTTTTTAATGGGCAGTAGTACTTTTTCAGAGGAAATTAAAATGTATCTCTTACATTTCTTAAATTACTGATAATAAGTAAAGTATCTTAATTAGTTTCTTAACATAATCTTAATTCTAGTTTTACATAGCATTTAGCTAGAAAACTTACTGTGTCATCTACCAGGAATAGTTCAGATTTAGGCAATTCAAACATATTAATAGCTTTTATTGTGTCACGGAAAAAGGAGAAGAAAGCAACAAATATGAATGTGCCTGAGTCACTCCGACTGTATTTTCTATCCTATGGAATATCCTTTTAATTGAAAAGGAAAAAAAAAAAAAAGTCCCAGCCCCTGTGAAGCAACTCTTTTTCTTTCAAGCTTCCTGTCTAGACTTCTAGTCAGAAAAAAATCTCCAGGAACTGCTTCTTCTGCCGCTGTCTCCAGCACAGGAGCCCTCTTGCTGGGGCCGCATGGGATGCGCGGTCCATCCGGTGCAGCCAGGAGCCTGTCCTGTCCGTACTTGAGGACTCCTGGGAGACATCAGTGCTTTAAAGCACAAGTCCACAGGATCCCTGGGGAAAAGAGGAGCCTATCTCCGAAGATGCCGCTATAGCGTTTACGTGGCTGAAGAAGAAAAGTAGGAGGCTGCAGTTGGTCCTAATGAAGACGCTGAAATGGTATGTGGGTTTCTCGTAGCCTCTATGTAAGGATCCCCAAAGGGCCTTTTGTTATGCTGGTGGGTGGTTTTGATTTTGGTAGCCAGCTCTCTTGCAGCGCCGCTCAGCTCCACTTCGCAGCAGCTCGTGCCCCACACGGGCTGGGCTGGTGCTTGCTCCATCAGATGGCCTGGTGTAAGGGAACGCACACCTGGCAAGAGGCATGCCGTGCCGCTAGCTAGGGAGAGCTGTGTGAACTTCACGGCGTGGTAAGCAGGATATATGCTAGAAGGGCTGTTATCTCGCAAGTGAAGGAAGACCCGGGAAAGCCAAAGGGCTCGGAGCTCAGAGCAGGGGTTGCAGCTCCGGCCAGTGCTTCCAGATTGTTTAGCTTTCCCGTATCCGATAATTGCTGTTTAAACAGTGAGGGTCAGGGCAGAGTACTGGCAAAACCCGTAAATAACATGGGTCCTCGCCTTTGAAAGAACCGTCCATTCATTTTACATTTTAATTTCCTTTGTATGCGTACTTCAGGAAATAGCAAAAATTACTACTGTCATTCTCTGCTGCGTGGAGATTGTTCCTGGGACCACCATCTAACCCTGGGAGTCCTTGCTTGTTTGAGCTCTGCTACTGATCTGTAGCCTCAGACCTAACTGGAAACATGACCCTGGTTCCTCTGCAGTTCCTGATGGAGGCTGTGGCATTTGGCATTGTCAGGGAGGTGCAGATGCTCCCCCAGCTCTCTCCTGGGCAGCCTGAGGTGCACTTGAGAGCAACTTTGGATCTGCAGGCAACATTAGTGCACAGGGAGGCTGAGGTTTTCATTTCTGATTTTGCAGAACTCAGCCAATTTGAGTGGGTGTTGCTGGGTTGTTCTGACACCATAGCAGAGCAAGAAAGCACAAGAAAGTTGATTTTATTTTTCCTGTGCCCAAGCGCTGGGAACAAAATATCCAAAGTTTGCAGTAGTCGGAATAGGGCAGACTTTTATACATTTCAGATGTGCGACTCAGACACCATGTCGAGCGACAAAGTGCAGCGTGGTTTCATCCAGATGTAAGACTATTGGGTCTGGAGGGGAGCAGACGGGGCTCCCGCTTCTCAGCCCAGCCAGTTTCTTGCATCCCCAAACAGATTTTAGGGTGCACTAGTCTATGTTGTAATAGTTTGGTATTTCATTAATTCTTTGCAGAGAGAGCGTGAAGGAACACCATGCTTGTATGCTACTCAGGCATGATGCGGCAGGAGGCGCGGTGTTTATGGAGGCCATACCCGTGCCGGAGCCCTAGGAAGAAGCCGTAACAAATCAGACAATGGGCAGATGTTTAAAGAAGTTAATTTGTAAACTGAGATCTGAGACAGCTCAGGGAGGCCAAACAGGTAGGAAATAATTAGGTGTTCCTGAGCCCCTTGGGATAACCACAGAACAGAAGACAGGAGAGAAAGAGAGCTTTAAAAAAAAAAAAAAAGTTATTGGAGTGCTATGCAGAAATGAAAAAGCTCAATGGGGAGAAAGTGAGCTCGTGTCCAAATGTGTGTATGCAATGATTTTTTCCTTCACGTGTTTTGTTCCGGATCATTTATTTGTGCACCATGTTCTTGTCCTTAATAGCCTATCATACTTTTGGAAGGGGATGAAGGGGGAATTGGTCAGCAACAGCTGACACTTGTTTTTAAACTCTTGTTGAGCTCACATGTGACAGGGCACACTGGAAATTAGAGGCTGTTGAGAAAGGGAGGATTATAACTGTGTCCTGGTGTAGTGCATTAATGCTGAGCCAGATGACTATGAAGTTTGCAGATTTGGTGGTTATGGTATTAAAGTATTACAGGCTTGAATTTCCTATCAAGACCAACTGTAGAAGAAAATTCTTCCAGATGTCTTGTAAAATGCAAATTTGTTACTTTTCATAATAATGCTGTTGTAGTGTGATCACAGAAAATCATGTCAAAGCTAGAGATTCTGGAAAAAATTGATTTCAAGCAGACTTCTAATTGAGAGAAACTTTGCATGCTGTTGTGTGTGGCTTCCATTGTAGCAGTATCTTGCATAAGTCTTGCACAAATTTGTTTCATTTTGTTCTAAAGCATTTATTTTCCCCCAAGTTCCTTTTGGCTATTTTCACAACAGGCTTTGCTTCTGACCAGAGGCTGCTGCAGCCCAAGTCCTGTTGCAATAGCATTTGCCATGCAGACATATTTCTAGGAATCTGGAGGCCTCCTGACTCCAGAAGGCTGCAGGATATAGAAAAGGCAAAATTTTTAGTCCTGCTTCATACAGTTACTCATTTGGAACGTCTGTATTGGACCCATCATGTTATTTCATGCTATGTTTCCTTTCTTTACACTTCTGAAGCAGTGGGTTTGTCCGCTGGAGTGCCTGGGAGCTGGCCAAATCAGGGGGCAGTGTTACAGGTGGGCTGGAGGCAAAGGGAGAAGCCTTCCTTAGGTAAGACCAGGAAACCCAGGCAGTTCATTTTTTTGAAAATATGTGTCCCAAAGAGAAGGGTAACAGAAAGAAGGCTGAGAGGTGTTTATAGGGAAAGGGCTAAATTGGAGACTCTCGCCTTTTTGAAAGCTGAAGGATATTGAGGTTTCAAGCTGGCACACGATCCCAGGGAGGACTCAACTCAAGATGTTGTTTTTCCCTCCTTGTGAGGTCTTGAATGCTCATTATGAAGAGGAAATATAAAATTCTTCAGTAAAAAAAAAAAAAAAGTAATTCTGGGTCTTCCTGGGAAGTTGATCTAATTATTTTAGTGGGTCCTAATTGGAAGCGCTGGAAGTGCTGCAGAGAAGACCTAAGAGCTCACACAGCTGCCTACAGCCTGAACTGTATGTATTATTTCAGACTACAGTGGAATGAAGTCCAGCAATTTCCAGAGTTGTCTTCACTTCCTGAGTGAGACAGGGGCTTGGAACAGTGCCCTGATTTAGCTTGGGGTGGGAAACCTTGTCTGTCTACATGGTGGACACGGTGGTTTCCTCCTGTCCTTTAGCAGCGGGAGGCATGTTCCCTGGGCACTGATGGTACAGATGGAAATATGGGCAGAGCACTTATAGCTGCACCGTGCTGTGGTTTTTTATTTTTATTTTTATTTTTTTATTTTTTTATTTTATTTTTTTTTTTATTATTTTATTTTTTTTTATTTTTTTATTTTATTTTATTTTTTTATTTTTATTTTATATTTTTACTTTTTTTTATATTTTCGTTTTTTTTTTTTCTTTTTCATCAGGAATGTGACGGGCACCAGCAAAGGTCTGGACATAGGAAGCCAGGCTGGTCCCAGCTTGCTGCACCTGCGCGTGGTGCGTGGCTGCCCCAAGGAAAGTAGTGCCCCGTGCTGCTGGAATGTGTGTGTGTGCTGCCAGGAAGTATATGCTGCAGGGATGCGTATGCTGCAGGACCATATACGCTGCTGTCAGCACGTCCCAGCGGGGTTGGACCCGGCCACTGTAGGGGCAGGTCCCACAGGGGCATCCTGCACAGTTGTGGATGAGTATTGTGGAGCTACTGACGTGTGGTCTCGCTGCCTGTCTCTGGTGCTTCCTCCTTCCCATCCCTTGTACATAAAAACCAGCCACAGCTGCTGAACGGTGCCCCAGTAGGCTTCATCTCTGACTTTGTGCTTTTCGGATGCGTAATTACATTTTTCAAACGGTGGCGGGATGTTTGCTGTTTCCTCCCTTGTGCAGCCCAGCTTTTCTCTCCACCTTCGTTGAAGGTGTGGGTTTCAGGCCAGGCAGCAGAGTTGTAATTTCCCTTCTCCCGTGGCTTTTCTTTAACTTCAGGCATTTTATCTTGTAGGACATTGAGGTCAGCATTACTATTATTAGAACATTTTCCAAGCTCTCATTTAACTGACTGTCAAAATTCGACAAATAAAGGATATATAATGAGTCAATGTGGCCATCTCAAGAGCCTTGGTAATTGGGCGGCAGCTCAGTATAATCAGACAGGAATTCAAGAAAATGCTACCCGTCTTCATAGATATATTTCCAGATGATGTTTCAAAAAGAGTGTTTTTTCCCTAGTGTATTTTTTTTTAATTTTTGTTGTTGTTGTTTTAGTTTCAGGTCCAGGAGTTTTCTGAGTTGAAATCTGCTCAAAATCCATAAAAATACTTGCAAACACATGTAATGAAATTGTCTCTGCTTTCAGTCTTCCATTTTGTTTATATTTCGTAATTATTTGTGGTCCAGCTGTTATTGTCCTGTATAAATAAGAAACCAGTGAAATATGATGGAGTTTCTCATCAGATACCCTCCAGAATGTGTTTGGTTATTCTTGCCTGTGCCATCTGGTTTTAAGAAGAAGGGCTTGGATTAATCAACTGTAACAACTGGTTTAGCAATATTATATTTTCTAAATAGATTGGTATGATAAGTATGATTATATTTGGCATTGAAAGCTGGTAGATCTTATTCCTGTGTACATAGAGATTTTTTTTCAAGGGGGAGCAATATTTTTTCCTCTGAAGAATGTCACTATCACTGGAGAAATGGACAGAAGAGGTAAACTGTGTTTCAGCAAGCCTTCTAAAAATCACAGACTCCCTATCAAGGGGATTCCTTGTAATTCCTGAAAGAGTTTCTAAAGCAGACATAATTTAAGTCCTATATCATAAAATTAGTCTACAAATTGTCACATAATTGTTTCCATATCTTTAAAGATTTTAGTTGGACATTGCTCTTTTCCAGTATTTCATGTTTTATTATTGCGTCCCCTTAGCTTTCAAAGATGATGTTAATTTATTTACAGTCTTCCTAAACTCAGCTTGAAGCATATCAGACCCATATGTGAGCTAATAATTCTAGACATGGGCCTTGTAGAAGATCTGAATGCTTGTTTCTCTTTTTTCATTCTCACACGAACCCGCATTGGGAATTTTGCATGATATTAAATAAAATAACCAGTTCACCAAGAAGTAGCTCATTTATGATAGAGAATTTGGTTGAACATGAAATAAAAATGATGTACACCTTCAGTGAATAATTCCAGCTGGAAAAACAATGAGACACATTATTGAAAAGGTAAAGCATTTAACACCTTAGAAATGAAATGTTTCCTTTTTTGTGCTGCAAAACAACACTCAGTGCTGAATATAAACATGCTTTCATTAAAAAAAAAAAAAAGTAACATCTAACCTCCTAGAAGACAGAATAGGACGTATGAATTGATGAATTATTTGTTTTAGTTTACAGTAATACTGATGCTGGGCATTCATTTCAGGGAGAAAACTCTGTTTCCATACAACAAAATTGCATTCTCTACACCTTTTTGGTTTTCACATTGATTTAGAAAAATCAGTTTATGACATGGTACAACAGTAAATGTTGATTCTCAGTGCAACAGGGTAACAGAATCATATTATTCTTAGCACCTTAAGTATATCATATATCATATGTATGTAAGCACAAGCTGGTTTCATGTGCTGAATACTTAGGCTTTTCTATTGTTCCATGCAACAGAATCTCTTTCTCCTGTGGGTTAGGACACAACCCCCCGGAGGCTTGTTTGCATCCAAAGAGATACAAAGAGACACTTCGACTTCTTGTGGGCACATCTGTAAGACCTGATAGTGATGGAATACATATTTTTTATAGATCCACTATACATTCTAGGTATTTAGACTGCTGTTCCTGCTTGTGATTTCCAGGGACTGTAGAGGCTTGTGAGGTTGATTTGATTTGATAAACACGATTGGAAGTTTGAATATAATGTTACATCAGATATTGAGATTATTATGGAAAAGAATGTGTTTAAATTTGGAGAAATACATTTATGTTAAGAAAGATTACAATTTGACAGAATTTTATAGTTTAATAGTCTTATTATTATGGTTAGTTCTGGTGCCATTTCAGATGTGAAGTCTACCACAAATATATTAAGTTAGCTGGGACTGTTTTTGGGTTTGAGGTCCTGTTTGAATCTAGCCAGGGCGTGGTACTTTTACTGTACACGTAAGATGGAAAGCATATGTGTTCAGACTGCAGTGATCTGCAAAAAATGACTCCTTGCAATCAGAACGGCTTCACATATGCACTCTTTTGCAGGATAACCTCCATGTACTGAAATATGGAAGTGCTGGGAAAAATGTGTTTACACAGAACAGAAATAGAAAAGCCGTGTATTCATAGCTTCTGCTGGAAAAAGAAAACAAACCATTTTTATACTGGTGAAAGGACTAACTCATATGGTTCACATTTTGGAGGGAAAAGAACCAGATAACAAACAGTAATTCCTGTTTTAAATCTCATTGCATTCAAAGTGCACACGGGTTAATTTTCAGTGAACTTTAACACACTGTGTGAGCGTGATTTTTTTTTTTTTAAGGAAGAGAAAACGTGGCCCTCATCTTACCACAGCAAATCAGCATACTATATATACATATGCCCTCCGCCCACATACATAGATGTACATACTTAACCTCACAAAACTTTGACAATCCCATTGAATTTAATGCTGCTGACTGCTGAAGTAGCCTAGAAATAGCATTTTTCTGGTATTTCATTATTTGAGAAAAAGTATTTGATTATTCAAAATCTGTCTGCAGAGTCCTACTACAAGTGAAAATGGGAACGCAAGAGTGTAAGCAATTGGTTCTCACTTACGGTTTCCACATCTTAGAGTGCTTTATTTTGCAATCTTAACTTTCCCTAAGTTTTTTTAAAGGGAAATAAAACCATGTTTTAAAGCAAATTATTTAATCCACATGGAAAGATTTAACTTAAATCCAAGTGATAAAATTCAGAGCCTCTGTACCATATTCATTTTAATGCTATGGTATTTCTGACAAACTGAAGAAATGAAACTCCTACCTCTTCATGTTACACATTATTAAAAACTTTTCTGTATTACAATTGCTCAGTCGGTATTTTGAAAACAGCAAATCATACTCGGTACAAAGAGGCAGATTTTCACCTTTATCCTTTTCTCTTTCTTGATAGGGCTTTTCGAAGACAGAGCAGCCAAAGTCAGTTTGTAAGGGGGACACATTTATCTTCAGATCGGCCATTTCTGAAGCATGACCGGTTGTTGCCCCTCTACAGGTTCAGGCAGCCTTGCTGAGGCAAAGTGAAGCAGCTGTTTCTGGGCCTGAGGTTTCCTTTTGCTCACGACGACTCACCTCTGGGTGATGGGGTGTCTCAGTGCCATTTCCGTCTCAGCCGCAGGGCGGCGGGTGTCCTCGTGTCCCTGCCAGCCTGTGCCCAGGGCACCATGGCTCTTGGATGGAAGAAGTGGCGATTGATGGCGCTCGGCTGGTGGCTCTTCTCTGGGTGTTGTTACACTGAGCTATTGGTGAGATCACTTTTTCTGTGCATACAAAGGAAACGAGCTAAAAAATAAAAATACCGGTTGTGTTTCTCCATAGGAGCCTGCACGCTGGTAAAAAAAGGAGCATTTCAAAATTATTCATTGCCTCCTTTTCCCTAGGCTCCTGCATGTATGAATTTACATGTTAATTTTCTACTTTGTCACTGATTATACTCTATTTTTCGTTCCTACTTGTCTTTTTAATGTCAGTTCTTGCCCTTAAGCATGACTGACAGATGATTATTCATTTTCAAAGAGAAGTTCTCTTTGCTGTCCAGAAAGGAAGTCTGTTGGACATGCAGTGCGGGAGGCTTCATGGGTGAATAGTTGTGATGATCCTCACATATCTGGCAATCTTTACAGCAAATTGAATTTTTCTTGGAGATGATGCTATTTTTGTTTAGTGTCAGGGATCTGCCGGTTAACACCATGCTCTATTTAGTAATGAGGAGACTGTTGTCTTTCCCTCTCTCACAAAAGCAACTTCCCTTCTGTCTCTTTCCACCATCCCTGTCTCTGTGATGGAAACGAACTTCAGTGAGCCTGCGAACGCTAAGTAGATGAATATGTAGACCACCCAGAGAGAAAACACAGAGCGAGCAGCCTGTTTCTTCTGTCCTGACGGTGTCTGGAGGTGGAGGAGAAGGGCTGGCAGCACCAACAGCTCCACGCACCACCGCTGCTCCTCTCGCCAGGGAAGCAGCCCTTTCCGCCTCTGCAGGTGCTCATTCAGCCACTAATGACACCTCAGTGTGTTTATGGGTCTGGAGCAGGCTGGAACAGGAGTTAATGTATGGGTACAGGCACAAGAGATGTTAATGAGGCTGCAGGCTCACTGTCTGAGTGTAAAACATGACCCATGGGTCTCTGCCAGGCCTCCGGCCCACGCTTAGCACCAGCAGGTCGTTACACTTGCCCAAGGCTTCCCCTCCCACCACGGCAGCATTTTGTGTGTTGTGACCTGCTCTAGAGGAAAAGTGAAAACATCTCGACTCCAGAACCTTCTGCGGTAAAATGCTTAAACCTCTGAAGTCATTCTTCACATCAGTCAAGACATGAAGTCATTCTTCAAATCATTCAGCCACCGTTTCCTGGGTAGAGAAGCGTGCCTGCCTGGTCTCGCACACTGACACATGCATGGTTGCACTGAAGTCAGCAGCGTGTCAGAAGATGACGCTTTTCTGCTACATCTTTGTGGGATTCGGGCTGTCTCTGGACCACTGAGTTGCGTGTAGGCCAGCTCCCTCACCCAGAGACATGTGCGCCGCACATGTCCTCATGGTTGGCAGGGGAGGCCCATGTGGCAAAAAGTGATGCAGTGTTACCGGCCCAGATCAGTATTGTTCTTCTGTAAGAACCGACTGCCTTGAAATTAGGGACTGTAGTTGAATACAGACGCCTGCACTTTGTTACGCTCCGGCTCCAGATGTGCTGTGTTGTAATGACACTCTAAATGGCAATATTTTACACTGGGATAAGGTTGCAGAAAGATGTTTTTTAAAGGGTGTTTCAAGTTCTGAAGGCAGTGCTCCCATAGGACGAATTTTAAATAATTCCTACAGTAGCATATATCAAGTTTTAAATAGAAATCAGTGGGGCTCCTTATGCTGTCATGAGATCCGGAGCCTGCTTTTCGGTCTCCCATGTGCACAGCTGGCCTGCCAGCCTCGGAGCTGCCAAGGAGTGAGAGCTGCTGGGGAAACAGGCTGGGTTCTTCTGGGTGTGGGTCTGTGTCTGTGTCTGTGTGTCTGTGTGTGGTTTAAGCACCCTGACCATTATTTCTATCTTGTAGCTCTTCTTGGACAGAGTTTTACTTTTTTTTTTTTTTAAATTTTATTTAGTTTGTTGTTTTTGTACCTACATATGGGTTAGCAAAATGCAGTTGAAAGCACAGCTAAGAATAGACAGTGCCATTGCTTTATTGTGCTGTTCCTGTTTTTGCCCTGTTTCTCTGGCAGTGTTCTAAGACTGCAACACTCCAGGTATCCCGCATTGTAGTTTCTTCCCTGCTAAGCAAAAGAGTTAAGTTTAGGGCTAGGTTATGTTTGTGGGCTGTGCAAAGTGCCTGCAATGCCCTTGTGAAATTGGCCAACAGAGTTAATGTTGCCTGCATACCACAGTGACAGACGCGCCAGAATAACCTGGCCAGACACACTTGTGTGCCAGGGGCACCTGCCCTTGCAGTTACACTTTATGGAGATGGACAATTTGTTTTATGGTGCATTTATTCAGTTGCTTTTTCATCATCAATGACTGCTTTAATTTTCTCTTTGAAGTTTTAGAAAGCTCTGTGAAGAAGGCAAATTAGGGAAATATGGCTTGATCCAGGGGAAAGATGTTGAACAGATGATTGACATTACTGAACCATGGCATTGCCCACATACACCACTTCCTGCTTTCTTGTGCTCGAACGGTGACAAATTCGGACAGACACCATCCAGTCCTCTGTGATATTTCAGTGTTGCTGTGATCCTGCTTCATCCATTCTCTGGGTTGTTTTTCAAAACTGTTTCAAGTCCACATTTCTGTAGGTGTGTCCCAGCACTCTGTTCACTTTTCTGCTGTTGCATACTGAACGGTGACCTTCACACTAAGTCGTGCATCATTTTCATTGCACTAAGTGCACCAAAGCAACAAAGTGAAGCCACTTACTTTCACATTCAGGTTTTCCCAAATGTGCTGTTTATGAGAAAAATAAACAGCTCCACCACTGAGAAAAAAAGATAGTAATTTTCATCCACATTGAACAACACAGTGCAATTTGGTATTTAAATACAACTTTTGACTACTGTCATAACACAACATAATAGTAAACATCTGAGGAAATAGTACATCGATCAGAAAGTATTCAGGCAGTACGTCAGTCAGTCTGCCAGCCTGTATTTTTAGTTTCTAGGTTTGGCTAATAAAGACTTATTACTGTTTTAGCATTTACACTGAAATTATTGCTTTGTCACATTAATGTATTTCATACTGCTCTCATGGTATATATTAGCCATCTTTAAATCTGCATATAGCTTATTTTTGCTTAGTTTTGCTCTCTGTGTGCAAACTTGCTCTTTTTCAACCGGGACAAAACCAGGGGCTCCAGATGCCTTGGCGGATTCTGTGAGAATTCTCTCCTTATCGCTCTGCAATAGAAAGCTTTGGGACTTTAATTTATTCATAAATACCTCAAAGGTCTTTGCTCTCCTCATTATCGTTTTTGGTTTACACGGATAAAATGTCGATGGTTAAACATTTTGTTTCTGCGAGAACAGGGCTCGTTTGTAAACCCTCTGGAGAGAGGCTAGCTTCCCATCGGCGTGGAAATGGCCGCCGGCTCCTGCCAGCCCTCAGGGCCATGGGGCGCCGCCTTGGCCAGGGGTGCGGCTACAAGTAAAAGACCCAAAATGGGGTGATCAGAGTGAAGAAGGAAAAAATGTTTGGGTTGTTGGATTGTCTTCCCCCCTCAGCATCATCGTCTGTCCCAGCTGCTGGTGGGGCACGTGGGCAGCGCATCCTTCAGGTCCTGACCCCATTGCCTGCCTGGCATGAGCATGGTGAGGGGCAGTCCAGTGGGTCAAGTGGACGGGTTTTCCCTCCTTAGACACTTCCCCGTAGGCTTGTGCTGGGATTTCATGGAGTTTGCGGAGCACTTCCTCTGTGGCACCTCTCTTCTTCTGTCAGATTTGGCTGATGATAGTCAGGAAGCGCAGATGCTGCTGTGGACCGGCAGGCAGTTAGGAAGAAGCGCGGTAGTCTTGTTTCCTTAGAAAGTGGGCCTTAAAATGGAAAAAAATGTATTGAGCCCCCTTTTCCCAGTCTTTTGCATGAAACTTTCCTTACTTAGAGCTGTAAATACCTCAGGGCCAAGAGCTCTCCATGGGTGAAAAGCTGAGAAGCATCTGGGGTTGCTATCACATCAACGGTGCCAGCAATGATGACAACAGGTATGCGAATAGTAGGCCAGGTTGGTTTTCTGTAGGATGGTTTTAAAGACAAACTGATAGCTAGTGGTGTGGGAGTTTAGAAGTTTTTGTGATGTTGATGGATTAAAACATTTAAAATAGCCATTCCAGCTGGTTAAATGGAGGTTTGTTTTTTTTTTAAGCCAGCAGGAAGGACCTAGCAGCAAACACAGGCCAACGCAATCCATGCCAGTACTGCACATGCTTCATAGCAAGTTTTACTATAGAATAACACTCATGCTTTCCTTTTTAAAATCTTTAAATATAATAGCATGCCAGTGTGCTTGAAAGTATACCATTTTGATGAAAATCTATATAGAAAGATTTTTTTTTTCCCAATTGCTTTTCAGTTCTTGGCGCAGCCTGTGAAGGAAGTGAAACCAATCATGTTTGTTTGATTTGGGGAGGGAGCAGAGGTGGAAGAGAAAGCCTGGGTCATGAGTAGTATGTTTTGCCATGTTAATCGTTCAGGATTTTCTTGCTTGAAAATGAAGCATTCCTGATGTTATTCTAAACAGAGTATTTTAAACATACCCCGTGGTAAGCACAAATGGATGCATTTATGTACATCTATCAAACATATGTATTATGTGACCTCGCTTCAGCAGAATACTTTGTTGCTTCTTTGTGCTGAAGGAAAGATTTTTTGGAACCGCAACCTAAAAATTGTCAAGTGCTAAAGATCTGAATGCAATTCTGTGGTTTTGTTCACGGAACTTATTTTTAGATTGGCCTGTCTTTGCCTCACTGAAGAAATAAATCACAAATCATTTATGAACAGCAGATAATGAACTGCAAAACTTCAGGCTGCATGCCCTTATCACAAGCTGGTGGACTTCTCCTGGAAGCGTTATGAACTGATTTCCACTGATGAGAGGAGAAGTTGGCTTCAATTGCAAATCGATCGATCTTGCAATGTGTTGGACTCAACTTCACTCACAGACTCTCTCTCTCTCTTTTTTTTTTTCCTTGCCTTTTCAAGTATTTCTTCATTATTATGTTTTCCTTTTTGGGGGTAGGCAAAGAGGCTTGTGTACCTCTCCATTCCTATAGAGTTGGACTTGGAGCTGCGTAAAGCAGATGCCACTGGTACTGGCAGCATCATCCTTGTGCAAGTTGTGGGGTCGTGCTGAGGTCCAGAGAGGCGATGTGTAGACAGGACCTCCTCTGCTGGAAAAAGGGGGCTACGTATGGGGCTACACTGTCTCCTCTCATCCACCTTCGTTGCCACCTGTCATAAAGTTACAGGGACTCTTTGCTTCATTTCATGTTATGGTTTTTTTGTTTGTTTGTTTTTCCCCATGGTCCTATGCCATGTTTTTGGAGCACGTAGGTTCGTCAGCAGTGCACTTACTGAGCGAGGTGCCCCAAACATACCCTGTCTGGTGTCCCCGGCCAGGTGTCCCTGCCAGCAGCACAAGGCATGAGGGACGTGAGGGGCTCTGCCTGTCCTTGGGTGCACAGAGGGCTATTCCTTGTGTCTAGCAGCTGGGAGCTTATCAGAAACTGGATACAACAGTTGCCTCGGTTTGGTCATGTCTCCTCCTGGATCCTGTTTTCAAACTGGGAGGAGTCATTAAACCATCAGTTTAACCTCAAAATTAAGTTATATAATGAAAAAAAAAAACAAACCGCCATTTCCCCCCATCTCCCCATCTTCCTCCCCCTCCACTGATTATCCTCATTAAGGGATGTGACTTTATTGTGACTTGCGTGTAAATCAAGTAACATCCAGGACAATCACAGAGTGGATCCAGTTACTAAGCAGGCGTTTGCCATTGCTAGGCTAGCTTTTGCATGCTTTGTAAATTTTACCGAATATATTCAGCAACTCCAATTGTTTCTGCTAGTGCTTTTTTGTAAGAAACATTGGCAGTGCTTGTCTGTGTAGCTGCACTGTTTTAAAAATATTTTAGCATCTCTAGCTCACACTGGCAGCAGTACAATTTGGTAGTATTGAATGTGAGTTGAATGTGAGACTGTGATGTTTGTCAGCATTTCAAGAAATTCATCAAAAATTCCTTTGGGGTCAAGTCCCCATGAATTTGACAATGAATCCTGGATGATAATTAACAAATATATTTATTTCAGACTTACTGAGAAGCTTAATTTCAAGTGTGTGTGTTTTTTTTTTTTTCTTTTTAATACCTTTGAAGTATTTTTGCACCTTTGCAAAGAACATTTTGAAACTAAAGCATGGTGAAATGGAAAAGCTCACCATTTTATTTGGAAAAATCTGCAGCCCATCAGCTGTGTTGGAACTGCTTGTGCATCGACACAAGTGTTTCAGCGGTATGAAAACAACAGACAAAGCATTTTGATGCCCTGACTACATTTGCGTCCACACCACATGCACCAGAAGGTCTTGATGAAGTAGTTTGATCTCAGTGTCCCCCGGCCTGGCTGCACCGGTGGGGATGTCCAGTCCCAGGGCCCCCCAGGTGCACGGCTGCTGCCTCAGGGGTGCTGAGGGGTGGGGAAGGCCCCAGGCAACAGGGGGGGCCACAAGGATACCCCCACAAGGACAGGATCGCGTGGAGGGTGACACTGCTGCTACATGTGACTTGGACGAGTGGCATGGGTCCTCCCAAACAAGCCCAGTCGAGAGTTAAAGATAGCCTTGGCCTCCACAAGGACGGGCTGGTAGGTGCTGCCTGGTGTTGCTCTGCACATCGTCAAGGGGATGTGGATTAATTGAGTGCAGCACCAGGTGAATCTGTTGGATGCCAGGGAGATTTCCTGGGGAGAAACGTCCTGACCCAGGGAGACGATGGTGGGCATTGTGGTAAATGCTGTGGACATAGTATGACCAGGGTGAGGAATAAAATCCAGCAAAGCCAGCGAGAGCAAGGCCGCTCGCTGATGCACTCTGGAAACGGCAGCACGGGCAACTGCTCAGTTTCCTGTACAGCTGTCCATTTCACTTATTGGATTTTTTTAGTTTTTTTTTTTTTTTAATTCCTCAGATTGCTTCCTTTGCTGTCTTAATCACCCTGAAAAAGGTCATTTTGAACGTTGTTTTAAAAAGAATTTAATCTGACACAGGCCAGGACCGAGTAAATAAAATTTCTTTTTGAAAATGGCTGTTAATGCTGTTTCCTGTTGGCTTCATTTTATCCCCTATTACTTACCATTAGAAAACACAGCACACGATGCATTTCCTAGAGAATTCAACTAACGTGTTTGCTTTTTTATTCATCATTATATGCAAATCCCTTTACTGTTTTACTCTGCATGCTTGCTTTCTTTGAAAGTTACCACTGGCACTGCATCAATCTGACACCCGCGTGCAGCTCTTACTCACACTGACTTGTGCCAGTAGGTGCCAAGCAGAGATGGCACTTCGAGAAGACGGCCTGCAGGTCAGTTGGGGGGGTATGTTAAACCTTGGTATCCATAAACCTTAGCTTTGAGTTTAATTGTTAACAGCAGCACCAGCGCCCGGTTAATGGGCTCAGCAGCACACCGGCAGAGCTAGCTGCAGTGAATATTGCCTTCCAGACACACTGGGAGCAGCGGCAGTACTTGCCCCTTGGAGGAACCCTATCCATTAGGATGCCAGGACTTCCCTTCCTTTTCATTTATTTATTTATTTATATAGCAGCTTCAAAATACAAAGATATATTTGCTTATAAGCAAACTTTAGTTCATGAGGTATTTCCCTAGCAGCTGCTGTTTGCCGAAAGGGCACAGGCTTAAACCTGCCATGAGTGACTTTTTGTTCTGACTCCGTGCTGTTGTCATTTGTTCTTAAAATGTCCTTTCCGGTTTGCTAGAGAAAAATGCATATTCAACTACTGGGAACTCAAATTCATTTCATGGGTGACCCTGGCACCAAGAGGGACAATTGGGGTGCATAGGTCATTTGAGATGACCTAGGCTGTCCCACTTGTTGCCAGTCCTACAAGGACAGGTGTCATTCTGTTAGCACCTGCGTCATTCTGTTAGCTCCCTGGTAAGTCTCAGATATCCTAAAATGCATTTGACATGTTACTAGATGGTTATGCTTAGGATCCTGGTTTCCTCCCAGAGTCTATGCACATTCCCTGATGAGCTGAGTGCTTCAGTGCCTCTTTTTCCTCTGAGATCACTCAGTTACTAGGGAGGAAGAAGATAGATTTGATAGGCATATTCTAGAAAGTTTAGGTTATTGATTACAAAATCAGCAGCATACTCACTGCACAAGAAAACATAATTCAGTTCTGGATGTTATTTGACTGTGAAGATAATCTGCAGTTGCTCTGATGCTCAGTGGGCCTAGAGGACTGCACCACTTTGTCCCAGAGACATTTGTGAAACTACCACATCTCTGTTCTTTTGGTAAAGATGCCAGCTCCTTTCCAGGTACACTTTACTCAACTCTGGATCAGGATGAAAGCGGCTCTTTCCTACTTCTCATCACGTGTCTTTTCCTGCCTACTTGTGGGTTCATGCAGTCATCTGGTCCCTGTTGCTTGGAGCTGGTTCCAGAGCCACAGGACAATATAGGTAACACCACCTGTCTTTGCTCTCTTGAAGCAGTGTCTCTCCTTAGGAAGTGCTATGAATTCATATTTCCACTTCATTCTTTAATATATTCTTTCAAGCTGGAGGGTTTCTCGCAAGTCACAGGATCTTCATGATGGTGGCGAAATTTTAGGTGTTTTTTATCATGAGCATAATTTGTAGTGCATACTACATATCAGGCATCTGTTTAAAAGAACATTTCAGACCTGTGGCATTTATTAAAGGCTTTCTACATTACCTTACTTGTCCCTGTGAGCTTTCATCAGTTTGGGAATGCTGAATATCATAAAGGATCTCAAGAAGCAACTGAAGCAGCTTGGTCGTATGTAAATGGCCTCTTCCTCTGCACTTTCTTAATGCTGTGTCTTACTTACTGCCTAGTGAGTGCCAAGGGCAAGGGCAACTGCTAGGGCTTCAGTCTACGGTGAAGATGGCAGACTTCTCTTAGTCTTAAGAACACTTAGAAAGAACTGCCACATCTGTGACATTCCCTGATTCAAGACTGTCAGCTTTAGGTTATACCTTCAACAGTATAAGTAATATGTAGGTCTGAGGCCATGCTTCCTATGAGAAAATTTTTGCATTGCCTGGATTAAAGTTATTAATACCTACTGATACCTACTGATACCTATTGATACCTATTGATATCCCACCAAGACACTGCTGGGAGATTCCTCATCCTCAGAGAGACGCGGGCTGACGTGCAGAAAGCACGCTTGCTTGGGCTTCAGAGGGAGCGGTGCACCTCAGTTTGGGCCTGGCAGGTGGGGGACAGTCCTGCGGGGTGGATGAGGAGGTTGGACCTCTCCTCATCACTGGTGTGGTGGGGCTGAGCCACAGGTCTCCTGCCTGGCCCCCTGCACCATCCTCCCGCTGAACACGGAGGGATTTTAGCTGCAAAGCACTGTTTTTGTCTGGTAGGGGGAGTGCTTGCAAGGAAGGTGGATCAAAGGACCTTAGTAGCTCCAGATGAATTGCCACACACCTCGTTAATCAGCTAATAAAATGCAGTGAATATCCTGCACTTGGAAAGCCAACTGAAAGGCCTCGCAGTCCTTTATGCAGTGAATTTCCCACTTCGTCCTCATTTAACCTTGATGTGCAGTGGTTTTTATTTTTTTGTTATATTATTTATGGAAACGAATCTTACTGTAATCCTTTCTTCTTCAGCAGTTGGTAGCATCCTCAGAAACAACAATCAAGTGCAAATCAGAAAACAGAGACCCATATATTTTTGGAATTTATTTTACAAACCTGTTTGTAATGGCCAAAGAAGAAAACACAATTAATAAGGAAGCAGGGAGTGGAAGCTGTGTTCTTTTATCTGAATATTTGTTTTGGCAGTGATCTGGAGTTCTCTGAAACGCTGGCTTAATTGTCTCTCGAGTTTGCCAACTGTAATTTTCTCTCCTATTATTAGAAATAAGGGCATTTTTTTGGTTCACTTGAAGAGATTTATTTTCGTAGCAAATGCATTATGTGGATACTGTTAATGTAAAAATCCAACATGTTTCTGTTAACATCCTGCGTATAAATATATTTTATGGACCCAAGCCCTGAGATTTAACTCCTAAGGAGCATTAACGCATCCTGAGCCAGACCATTTGTGAGGGGCTATTTCCTGCCAAGAGATCCCCTCTGTGGACCCATACATAGCCCTGCAAGCATCTCGGGCTTTAAGGGAGGGAAGTGTATTCAGGCTCTTTTGAGCCTTCGGAGCATGAAAACTTCCCTCTGGTGGAGGAAGAGCTATGTCTCTCACACGGGTAACCTGTGTATCAAACCATAAGCTCCTGACTGGAAGTATGCGACTGCTTGGTCTTAATTTCTCAAAAGCCCTGGGCACTTTATATTATGTATTATACTTTTAAAAGCAAATTCTGAAAGCAAGAAAGGGAACCATTTATATCCTTTTGATACAGAACCAATTGAGTTTTTCTTCTTGTTTTCTCTAGGGTAGCTGTCACAGAACTTTTTCCATAATGGGATATTCACATTACTCCACATATTAAGAGTATAACCAATTAAGACTAAAACACTATTGCCTGAGTTGTGATAAAATTATGAATGCTGGCAAAATGGTTGCCTTTGCAGAAAGATTATCTGGGAGTAATATCTCTGCTGATGATTGTCAGCCTGATATGAATGAGTGCAGAAGGCGAAATAAGAAATCCAGAGCATCTGACAACTTTGCTGAGTAACTTTGACTCTTGGGAAGCTGAAGGAGTCATTTGAGCAGACAGACTTAGCGAAGTATTTTTGCTTGTGCGTAAATATTCACAAATATTTCATGACAAATGCTTCATGAACAAATGAAGTAACTTCCATGGATGCTTCATCCAGACTTTCCCGAGATTCTTCAAACGAGGCGGCCTCCCCTGTACCTCAGGACACGTTCTGCTTTTGACTGACATGCTTCAGTGTCTGAGGGCTATTTCTTACAATTGTTCCATATCATCAGGAAAGAAAACGTTCAATTTTATAATGGGGGAGAGAATGCAGTCTTTAAAACCACCTTTCAATTTACACTGTTTGTTTTTCTGGCAATTACCTATGACCATTTTGCTTTAATAATTTCAGCATGTTCCCTTTTTTTTTTCTTCCATCTTTTCCTGTATTGTTACTTGCTTAGAAGCAAGATTTAAACCCTCAGTGTTGTTGCTGTTGCTTTTTCTACATTGAGGCTGTGGTGGTTTTACTCGGGTGGGCGGCCGAGCCCCACCACAACCGCTCTCTCACTCCCCCTTCTCAAAGAGGAACGGGGAGAAAATACGATGAAAAGGGCTCAAGGGTTGAGATAAGGACAGGGAGATCACGCAGTAATTATTGTGACAGGCAAAACAGACTCAGCATAGGGAGGTAGTAAGATTTATTACCTATTACTAACAAGCTAGAGAAGCGAGAAACAAAGGAAAGAAACCAAAAGCACCTTCCCCCCCATCCACCCTCTTCAACCTCCTCCCCCTGAGCGGCGCAGGGGAAGGGAGGAATGGGGGTTATGGTCAGTCTATAGCGCTTCTTCTCTGCCACTCCTTCTCGGTCACTCTCGTCCCCTGTGCCATGGGGTCCCTCCCACGGGATGCAGTCCTTGCCGAACTGATCCGGCGTGGGCTGCCCACAGGCAGCAGCTCTTCAAGAACTGCTTCAGATATGGGTCCGTACCACAGGGTCCATCCCTCAGGAGCAAACTGCTCCAACCTGGATCCCCCATGGGCAGCAGCTCCTGCCAGGTCACCTGCTCCTGCGTGGTCTCCTCTCCACGGGCTGCAGGTCCGGTCCGGAATCTGCTCCAGCAGGGGTCTTCCACAGGCCGCAGCCTCCGTCAGTGCAGGTCCACCTGCTCCACCGTGGTCTGCTCCACAGGCTGCAGCGTGGAACCCTGCTCCACCGTGGTACTCCATGGGCTGCAGGGGGACAGCCTGCTTCACCGTGGTCCTCACCACAGGCCGTGGGGGACTTCTGCTCCAGTGCCTGGAGCACCTCTCCCCCTCCTCCTTCACTGACCTCGGCGCCTGCAAGGCTGTTCCTCACTCCTCTCACTCTTCCAGATGCTGTGTGGCGCAGCGTTTTTTTTTTTTATTCTTCCCATCTTAAATATGCTCTCGCAGAGGCGCAAAACAACATCACTTATTGGCTTGGCTCTGGTCAGCAGTGGGGCCCTTACCAAACATGGGGCAGCTTCTAGATCCTTCTCACAGAAGGCACCCCTATGGCCCCCTGCTACCAAAACCTTGCCACGTAAACCCACTACAGAGGCACTTGCCAGACTGAAGTTAGAGTAACTGGTATCTTTTGAAAGACTAGCAATCTCCCTAAAAATAGACTATGAATCAAATTAGCATTTAGCAGCTTTTGTCATTATCTGGTTGGTGTGAGTTTCAAACAGCTCTTTGTAATGAGATTTCTGTATTTATAGTCATCTTGCTAACTGAAAATGTTCCTAGGGACTTTGTAATTTTATGCTTTGTAACATTAAACTCTCTTTCTTAATAACAAAGGACAAATTTTGTTAAGCTGCAGTTAAATTTTGTAGTATATATCAGTAAAACGGTGGCGGAAGAGAAATAAATTACGAGAGCATTATAGCATTTAAATGTAGCATTTACTGCCCAGAAAAGCAATTAAAACTTAATGAAACTATGAGTTTGGGAGTATTGCAATGGATAGGTTGGATGTCAGTTGCATTATCGTATTGCTACTGCTTAGTAGTTTACTGTGTTTTAGTAAAGCAGCTGTCTGTAACACTGTGCACATGTTCCTCGCCTATGGCAAATGCAAAGTAATTCAATTTAGTTTAGATTGCAGTGAAAGTACAATAACTCAAGTCATATTACTTTGCATTTATCTGAGTCTAAAAATATGTACGAAGAGGTTACCACAGCTGGCACACAGTGGCTTGTTAACTCTTGTAATAAACCATGCGCCTGAGCCCTTAATTCTGCCCGGGAAGGGAATCCCTAAAAAATTATCTAAAACTTTAAATATCTTAAAATCCCTGGTAATTTTATTTCATCTTAGCAGGGAGTAGAATAATACCTTACATTTAACCTGAAAGTAGTTTTTGTGGACTTTAACATTCTTTGTGAATCCGCATATACCACCAAAAATGTACTTTCAGTTTATACGGTGCATTGAATCCAGCCATTCCAACTTTTCATTAAGAACAGAGCTCAACCTTTTTTTTTTTTTTTTTTTGGAAAATAGGTTGCCAAAAAAAAGAAAAAGTGGTTTCTGTCATCCTGAAACTATTTGGAAATTTGGGATGATTTCCTGAGTAGGTTTGGATGGAAAAAGCTTTCAGGCTAAAGTGGTAATTGTTATGCTTTGACCAATTACCTTGTCATTAGGTTGCTCACAGATGATAATGGAGAATGGGCTTAAGGCCAAGAGGACTTGAAGCCCCATCAATCATCTCTTGAGAGAGTAATGTGATCTGCAAAATAAGGGATTTGGGGGGCTATCTCACTCCTTATCTCTCCTTTTGATTATATCCCATTAAAACAACGAAATAAAAGACTTAAATATTTGCTGAGCCAGAGGAATAAAGGGCGAGAGTGCCAGCGTGCTGGTGGTTAGGGCACTTGCCCTGGATCCAGACCTGGTTCAGATGGTTATTTGTGGCGCAGAGCAGCTGGCAACTCCTAACAGCACAGCACCTTATACTGCCACAGCTGCTGCTCTCCAGTTCCTGGGCTTTCTGAAAACAAGTCTAGGGAACAGCCATTTCATTGCAAATGCAACATTTAGTTTGACTTGCAGTAAAACTATGGGTTGCTTTCCTTTTTAGCTTCAGTGAGAAAAGTTTGAAGTATTTTATTAAAAAAAAAAATCAGCCTCTCATTTTCCTCCTGATAAATCACTAAGGTAAAAAACAGGCAAGCAGTTATTCACATGTAGGCATTTTAGATCAGTTATGCCACCAAAACAGGTATCCTCACATGGGCTTGATTCTGTGCAGCTTTGACCCAAGTGAGGCCATTTCGTTCATCTGAAATGTGTGGTAATCTTGCCACTCTTGTGTGCCACCCTTTGCTGTTCACCCTGGCTAAGCAGGCTATGAAAGCTGCAAAGTGGGATGCCTACACTGTGTAGCAAACTTAGCATTGTGATAGGCGTTTGAGATGTAATTATGAAAGTAATTTTAAACAGTTGTGTTAATACAGCTGAAATTTTAATGGCAAAATGGACACAGTGTTATGTGTCCATTTAATACCTCTGATAAGATTATAGTGGGTGCTGCACACCGACTCTTTGGTCAGTCTGTCTACTGACTGAACCCACTGCTGTGATCACATTTTCATAGAATCGTTAAGGTTGGAAAAGACCTCCAAGATCATCTGGTCCAATCATCCCTCTACCACCAATGTCACCCACTGAACCATGTCCCTAAGCACCATGTCCAACCTTTCCTTGAACACCCACAGGGACGGTGACACCACCACCTCCTGGGCAACCCATTCCAATGCCTGACTGCTCTTTCTGAGAAGAAATGTCTCTTCATTTCCAACCTGAAAACCTGCAAACATTTTGCATGTAGTTGGAGAGCTCTCTGATAGGCATTGCTTTTTTAACTTCTCTGAAAAACAAAACAAAACAAACATAATGAGCTCATTTGCTAGAAGCTGGAAAACTTTATACTAGAGGCAGAGAGCAAATTTTCAGTGAGGATGTGCACATTTTATGTCCTATGAAAGGATGTGGTGGGATGCCTGTAACTTGACGTGTTTAAAGTGGGGTTGGCTTTCTAGCTGCCATATATTTGAAATGTGCTTCTTTTTGTAGCACTTCCTTTCTTTTAATTAGTATGAAATGTTAAAATTCATAATTTGAAGGGCAAATATGTTTTAACCATGTTTTATTTTAATGAAAAGAAACCACTTTAATACAATCATGTCATACTAATTTTTAAGTTTTCACTTAATTATTGCATAATTGTGGAACATTATTATTTATCAGAAAATCTCTTTCTAGTGGAGAAGCTTTCCAATGGAATTATGTTATCTGCTCATGAAAACCTGTAGCCCAGAAATAGGGTAGATGAATGTAGTGATCCTATTAGAATTCAAAACCTCTGATTTTTTATTTTTTTTTTCCAAATAATTTATTTTTGTAGAACTAAGTTTGCAAAGTTCAAGTTCCAGAGGGATACAATGGTTTTCATTGTTCGCTGTTGGTATATGGCATTATAAGAATGCATGACATTTTAAAGAGAACAACAGGTTCCTTTTAAAACTAGCATTTAATTCAGGAGTAACACTGTCCAGTGAAGGATCACAAGAACAGTAGCAAGGCGCATACTAATACTGGCTTGAATTTATGGACTGTATATTCTATCCTCCTTCCTAGTAAAGGCAGAGGGGACTGAGAAGAGGTATCGGTTGTGTTGTAATTCTTGTAGACTCTGAGAGTACAACCCACCACAGACATTTTGTTTAAAAAAAGAATATCCCATTAAGGTCAGGGGATATTTGTGCAACCTGTAGTAGCTCATACCCATGCCTGTCACTAGCATGAAGCATGGCTCTCTGGCAGTGACGTGTCCACATGTAGGACAGATGCTTGTGTTTAAAAGCACACCTGAGTGTCCTGTGGAGGTGGAGCCCTTAGGAGAATGGAGGTGAGGGAAAGGCTTTTCAGCATTGTTTTTTGTGTCATATGGTATATATGTTTCTGTGTTGTGCTGTTTCCCAGTTCCAGGTTTTGCTTTTATTTTTGTCTGTGCTAGCAAGGGGGGAGATGTTAGAGCCACTCCAGGAGCAGTGCTGCATCTGTAGGAGCATCACAGCCTGGGGAAGCAACAGAGAAATCTGCTAATGTCTGTCAAAAACAAAAACACCTTGGAAATTAATGAAGTGTTTCTTTTATAATATCATCCAAGTTAAACATCACCTTTTTCCTAGCCTGAGTGGTATCCGAACCATCTTTAGTTTTGTCCTTTCTTGGAGAAAAAAATGTGACACTGCCTCTTACCATGTGTCATATGGGAAGGTGTTTTGTGTGGTGGCAGGGAAGCAGTCACCTTGTCCAGCCATGCTCTGAGGTGCCCTGTTGGGGTGAAACAAGGCGTCAGGGACCCTTGCAGTTACTGAGAACCTTCTGGTGAATGCTGCAGGGCACTGGGAAAAGTTTGCAAGAAAATGGTGGTATTTTTCCGGAAAAATGAGACTTCTGTGAGCTTTTCCATTTACAAAACCTATGTTTCAGGGCTGATGCAACTCATCTTTTGGAGGTTTTGTTCTGTTGTTTTTTTTTTCCGTGTGGTGTGAAAGTAGCTAATCCATCTCTGGTGATCACAACTAAGTTCCAGTGTAGATGCCAGGTTTCTAGCCTTCCAGCAACCCTAGCTGCAAAAGTTCACAGTGTTTTTGTTTGTTTGTTTGTTTGTTTTTCTGTATTTGCAGACCAGCATAGCAAAGAGAGTAGGGCAAAAGTAGGGAAAGTAGGGAGAGCTCTTCATGGTCAGTTTGGTCAGTTTGGGGAGGGCTATTTTGGCAGGGTTGCAGAGTCAGGGGAAGGTTGCAGAGCACCAAGGTGCGGTGTGGTCTGTACCTCACTGGTGAGGGGGTTACAAGTAGTTAAATTCTGCGGATAGGGCAAATAGCTCCATTTGTAGTATTATGCCCAGAAAAATCACCGTAGAGTGCATCAGCTAATGTGTCCAGTGCAATCCCAGAGAACAAGGGCGTGATGAGCTTAGTGGGATGAAAAGAAGAGGCACAGCTCAGCTGCTAACTAGAAACAACTTTGGTGGGCTGGGATTCAGTTTGGTCTTGGGGAAGGTCTCTCCCTCCCTTTTTGTTTATAACTTGAATGTTTTGTGCTTTGGCTTTTGTAAATGCCACCAGGAAAGCCCAACTCTACAAGCCTATGTGTTACTAAAAGAGGTGCCATCCTTCGGTATGGCAGAAGGTTTCTGTGACAGTGAAGAGGGAGAACAGAAGGAGGATCTCCCAGCCAATGCTGGGACCTGAAAAATAAACAAAAAAAAAAACAAACAAACAAAAAAACAAGCTACACCTTTGATAAGAGCTGCTCTGACAGAGCTGTCCTTTCACCCTCTACACTGACTTTCCAGCTGGAAGTGATGCTGACCACAAAACACATCTGGGCATGGCAAAAGCCGGACTTCCCTCTGCAAGCAAACAAGCAGCATCGCTGTGCAGAAGGTGCTGCATCTGCTGCTGTTCCAGATGTTGACACAGCTCTCGCAGCCGGCAGCGAGGTGTGTCGGTGAGGCAGTCCCGTGCCGAGAGAGCCCTTTGAACACCGGTTCCTCTGCAGCAGAGCACGCTCCGAGCCTGGCTGTGCCGCCCTGCGAGGTGCCTTTGCTGCACAGCCAGGGCTGGTATCAATTATACGATTTTGCTGAGCGTTTAAAGCAGTTAAAAATAAACAAGCTGTAAAAATAATAAATGCAGTTACAAAAGGACACAATTACAAAGACCTTCCCTCTCCTTGTTGCTTTCCTGTTTGAGGACTGGTGGGTTATCCGTTTTGACAGGATGGAAGAAAAGTAAGGATAAGGAACAAACAAAATGAATTTCTCCTGAGTTCAAGGCTTAGAAGAAACCTAAACATCTTAGACCATTCTCTTTTTCCAGTGTCTTTCTTCACAGAAAAGCACCAGAACTATTTAAAAAGGTGCTGTCAACAAGAACTATATTTTGTTAGAGCAACAAGGAGAAGAGCAAGGGAAATTCCTTGTGACATATTTTTCACCAAATGGTGTTTCTGCTTTTGCAAAATGTCTGCAGAGTTGAAGCTCGTTTTTTTTAGTTTTTAGAAAGGAACTTCTTACTGGCCTCACAAGTGGTTTTGCCTTTATTTCAGTTTTGCTTTATTTCGTTACCCTTCTGTCCCAAATTTCTTGGTAAATTTAGGGCTTTTGTATTTTCCTCTCTGTATGCGTGTGTGTATTTAAGCTTGATATAATGTTTTGTCAACTCTTAAATTAAGTTTGTAGTGTCTTTGTGCTCATAGAAATATGGGACTAAACATTGCTGTTTTAAATGGGGCATTATACAATTTTGCTCACTCTAATTCAATTACTGAAATCCTCTCTGGAATTAAGCCAGCTGTGGAGCACGTGTACCATGAACCTCAGGTAGATATGTGTGCACAAGAGCCTTACCATCAGTTTTAAAGAAAAAGCTAGGAGTATGAATAAATACTTGCCTACCTGTTTGTAGGATCGGAGCCATTCACTAAAAGTAAATGACAGCCCGGCCCTTTGCTCTGAATTTCTTGAGACTTCTTACTGCTTAGGCCATCATTTTTATCCTGAGAATTAAAAGCTAAAATTATGCAAGTCTTCTCACTTGCAGCTTTTAATCAGCAGAGCTGATAGGGAGGGTCAGTGTGATATAGAGCATCTCGTCAGATTCCCTGCCCAGAGCTGTACATGTTGCTGCCCCAGGAAGCAGAGGTACTGGTTCTGCCCCTGCCCGCTGTGTCCACAGCACCAGATCCATGGCCACCAGCTCCTCTCAGGCCTGGACACCACGCGGAGTGGTGTACTAGGAAGGATCCAGCTGGTCCAGAGGAGGGCCATGAAAACGGCCAGAGGGCTGGAACGCCCCTCCTGTGGAGACAGGCTGAGGGAGTTGGGGCTGCTCGGCCTGGAGAAGAGAAGGCTCCGGGGAGACCTCATTGCAGCCTTCCTGTACACAAAGGGGGCTTATAAGGCAGATGGAGAAGGACGTAGATTAGACATTAGGAATAAATTCTTCACTCAAAGGGTGGTGAGGCACTGGAACAGGTTGCCCAGAGAAGCTGTGGATGCCCCATCCCTGGAGGTGTTCAAGGCCAGGCTGGATGGGGCTTTGGGCAACCTGGTCTGGTGGGACCTGCCCATGGCACAGGGTTGGAATTGGATGGTCTTGAAGGTCCCTTCCAACCCAAACCATTCTGTGATTCTATGAAAGGCCTAGAGACCTCAGACAGGAAAATCGTTAGCAGACTGTCAGGATCAATCTTACAAATGGTAATGTTTATGATTTTAGTGCAGTATAGCGGCAATAAATGCTGCAAAGTTAAATAAAAGTAATCCTTCCAAGTGTTAGATTTGCATTGGAAGACTCTAGACTTAGCACCCTTCTTCATATTTTGATAAAGTTATATTTTTATTTTTTTCTCTTGGGTTCAGAAGAATTGCATTATGGTGAGCATGACAGAAAAAAAGCCTGGGCAGGCTCCCTGGAGAGTGCCAGAGGAAACTTCACAACACGGCAGAGATTGCTAAAACAAGTTGAAATACAGTTGCAAGCAGTTCCAGTCCATGGGAAGTGTGTGAATTTTGTCTTGAGCAATAAGCTCAAGTCTCCCGTAGAGGAAGGAATGATATGCTTTCAGGTGAATGATATGCTTTCAGGTGGACCTCTAATATGAAGTCTGACCTCACTGTGATAAATCCACAGGGATCCTGTTTCAGGGAGGTACTTCAGTACACTTTCATAACTTGCTGCAACACAGTAATGAGGAAACATTTTCTTTGACTTGAACATCAGCATAGAGGATTGTAGGGAGGTTACCTCACCTTGATCAATACCTAGAGTATTTCAGTATATTGAGATATATGACTTTAATGCATATTACACTGTTATAAAGTTATTAAGACACTTGCCAAATGTTGAATGCATTAGGAAAAAGGTCTTGTATCTTATATTATGCTGTAATAATGCTTGTTAAGAATGGAAAAATATGTTCTCGCTAACACACTTGTAGATTAGCCATGACAATTTGCTAAAAAAAAAAAAAAGTTAGATTGCTTTTTCTGGATAATGTTGTCTTCCTGCACCAATTCTTGTTAAAAAGACACCCTACAGCTTCACCTTCTTATGCCTTATGCACTTTCCTCCATTTGTAGCTACAGCAATATCACTTGTATAGGATAACAGAAAACAATCTTGCTTTGCATTGTTTCTTACAGTAGCAGAAGTTACTGTGAAGGTTCAGGATTTGGCTAGCAATGGCATTAAAGTTCAGCCTTTTCCCTTCCCACATGCTCTCGATAACCAAGGTGAGTCACTGGTTTCAGTTTTATTACATCCCATTTATGGATCCCATCAACACTAATGTTGAACATGAGGATAAACTTGATGTGTCATCTTATTAGTGCTTATAAATTTTAAATGACTATCATCAACTTGCTGAAGCACACAATAAAATAATTCTCATGTGCATAACTTTTTAATAACAGGAAGACGGAAGGATGAGCTTGAGTTTAGCTGTTATGTATTGTTGAATGCTTTGCTTTAGCTGCTTGCAGTTGCAGAGGCCATTTGTTTAATTCTATAGTAACCATAAAAAGTTCTGAGTGATGCGGCTTTTTTTGTTTGTTTGTTTTTGTTTGTTTGTTTGTTTGTTTTGTTTTTGTTTTTTTTTCCAAAGGACAGAGGGGTCCTTTTTTAGGAGCTTATAACATATTCCTTTGGGATTCTGTGCTCATAAAGATGCCGAACAGTCTTAGATCACTATCTCTCTTTAAAGATTACAAATTTGTATTAAAGACTTTTTGTATTAAAAAAAAAATGGAAATATTCCAGTGCAGTTAAAAATAGCTGAAATCAGTGAAAGTCTCAAGATGAAAAAAAAAAAAAAAAAGGAGTCTCCAGATAAGCTTTTCTGGCTAAAGAAATGCATTAAAAGCAAGCCGGATAGATTGAAGTTTTCACCACCCATATGCGGAAAGGACCAGAGCACATTTATTCTTGGTAAAGTGAGCGTAGCACATTATTAATAGTCATTTCTGGTCCTCTAAATGTAACTGAAGTCGAGAAGGCTTGCATGGAAGTTATAGATATTTAGGATCTATGAAATATTCTTTTTTTGTTATAGGGTTCGTGTGGCAGATCACCACCCTGATCTGATCAGTGTCTTACAGAACAGGGACTGTCTTTTCACTTAATATTTGTTTAATACTGCTCAGGTTTTATTTTAAATTATTATATTTTTTTTTGGGGGGGGGGGGTATATTTATCTTTGATATCAAAGCTACCTTTTGGTGCTGCCAACCTGCAGAGGTCACCTTCCATTGAGGACAGCCTGGCAATAGTTCTCCCCTTAATTCTGAAGCTCTTTAGCTCTTTCAGAAGTCATGAGTATTTAAGTGCAGACCTTTTGAGTCAGCTTGAAGCCAAATAATCACTCGTCTGACAGGACAAATTCCAGGGAGGGTGGAGCTAGAAAGTGAAGGTTAGTGACAACTGCTCAGTGATATTTGTAGCAACCTCTCTTGCAGTGCAGATGTAGAACTGGATGGAGAACAGGAAAATACTCTGTTGAAGCATTTGCACAAAAAAACATATCACGCTTTTAAGCCAAATGAACCTTGTGATTTGAGCACTTTTGACCAATTCATGCAGATGTGGAGAAAACTGCTACCAACAATAGCCTGTGTTTATACCTTGCATCCTCAGGATTTCATCCAGCATCTGTGCTCAGCTCTCTTTCCAATAACAGGCTCATTTTTTGTTCCCAATAGAGTTTATTATCACTGTGTCTCCAGAATTGAATAGTGATTTTTTTTTTTTTTTTTACGAGCTGGTTAATCTTAGGTATGACTGTGAAGCTACTTCTCCAGTAAAAATTACTCTCTAATACTTGGTGTTTGAGCGTACTGCTGAAGCAGGGCAGTCAAAGTCAAAGCTGCATGCTGCGTCAGAGGCGACATACATATTGATGTTGGATGCAGCCTCTCCTTATTCTTGCCTGTGCTGGCATCGTGGAGGTGAAAAGAAGGGCAGCAGAGAGGGTTGCTTATAAGGGCTTGGAGCGTGTCTTGAGCTCAGGATTTCTCTCCCAGCAGCCTGCCTGAAGGATCTGCCCAGGTAGGTGGCACTAAGGATGGTGCTGGTTGGGGTCAGCACGTGTTGGTGTGGCATTGCCTTTGCCAGTCTCTGCAGGGGGGATTCCTTGTGCACTTGTGCTTCCCCAGGAACAGCTTAAAAGAATGGGGAAATATTTGTTTGCCTTCCTTGTGGTGGCAGCCTTTTGGGCACGGATGTATGGAAATGCAGTTCTCCATGCTCTGATTTTGCAGCGAGCCAAGCTTGTTGGCCGTGATCAGTGTGCCTCTGCCTTGCTGGGACTCTCAGTTTTGCAGTGACATGCAGGAGGTTCTTGCTGACATCTTTATTGGATTCTGGTTGCAGTCTGTTTCTGTGCAGTTTTGTTCTCCTCCATCTCATAGGAACTTAGACTGAAAACCAAAATTCAGTACCATACATGTAAAATCTTTATATTGCCTCTTGCATTTTATATGTCGTGGTTTAGCTCCATTTCACTGCTGCTCGTTAACTTCAATTTCTTTAGATCACATGCTCTTCAATAATCTCTCCTGCCTCTGGTCCCCTCCCTTTTCAAACATGTAGTGTTAGAAATTCCTAAAATATCATCAAAATATTTTGGGGGGTTCTTTTATGTTAACAGAGTTTGGGTCAAGAGCAGTAATAAGTAGCCATCTGATTAAAGTGAATTCATCCTTCCCTGCGTATTCACATTCTCTTCATAAGAATGACCTTTCTAAATTCTCTATGTAAAATGCACAGCTTGAAATTAAGAACTGGCAAGAACTTTGGCCTCAGACATGATGGGAAAATGCTGATCCTCCCAGGGAGATGCTGATGTTACATTTTATTCTTCTGCTTCCTTTTTTTTCCTGTCATGTGAGAAACCCTGTTTGTCCTGAACTTAAAATCCCTTCCAGCTTCCAACAGAAACTTAATGATGTTGATTTGTTTGGCTTCTCAGGCCCTTTTTAGGAAAACAAAATATTTGGAGCCAGGTAACAGATAAGCAGTAACCCTGTGTTTTTAAAACACTGCATATTCAGAATGGGGTAATGGGGCAATTCTAAGACCTTTAGCAGGACAGAGGTGATAAGAGCTTTGTTTAAATGGCATCTGCTAATATTTTCCCATAGCTACTTGTAATTGTAAGGACAATCATGCCTTGTGCTTGTCTTAAATTTCAAATCGTTTTCATTGCTGTCCAGCGGGGGGGTGATGTGTTGCAGTTTTCTGGATTGTATCAGGGTAGGTACTGGCGTTTTCACAGCTGAACTGAGCTGCCGTGGAGTGAGTTGTAGTAGAGTAAGGAAGGAGTCAGGCTGCAGAGCTTGTCTCCTTGCCAGTTTTTGTGTTTACTTTTCATTATGATTAAATGCCTGCAAAAATAAGTTGGTGATTGAATCCAGTCCTTAATGTGAAGGGACAAAATGGAACTGGGAGTAGGAAATGTCACGCCTGAATCCCTTAGCCATTAAATATCAAAGCTTTTGGTGGTGTCCCCTGCTGAACCCTTTCTCCTCGCTGGAGGCCTGTGTCTTTGAGATAAGGTTGTAGGGAGTAACCCGCTTGGAGGGTCAGAGCAAAATCTTTGGTTTCCATGGGAGAAGGCAAAGTGTTCTGCCACATGGGAGGAGAAAGACAATGTCTGGGCTCTTTTTGGGAACGAAGTGCTAATTTTAGCATTGTCAGGCCAAAACAGTACTGCTCTTCTGTCATGGGTCGAAGATGGCGACCATGGTGGTGTGTCTGCCTCTCCGGTCCCAGCAGGATGTACTGGCTTCATTGCTGGACCTGCCATCCAAATATGCCCCTCTGAAAATAGCTCATCTGTGGGGCTCGGTCTGCAGCATGCTCTGTTGCTACCCTTCTTGTCTCAAGCCCTTCTTCGTTCCCTATTCCTTGACATAGGCAAGTGTAGGTTCACCTAGTCTAACTCCAGATGTTTCTATGTCTATGTCTATGTGGGAGTTATCCACCCTGGTGCCTCTTTGCTGTCAGCCCAATGGAGAGAACAAGCACTTCACCTACCTGTTAAAGGATGAAACAAGCAGTACCCTGGAAATACCATTTTTGCCATAAAACACATCTACATCACCATCTCAGGCTTGCTAAGGTCAGTCCTACCCATGGGTTATTCCCATGAGCCGACTTCTTAAAAATGGCAGTAAATCCAAATGAATGGTTTGGGCTTGGCTTTTTCTTCTGGATGTGTGTTCCAGTAATACTTTGTGTAAATAACACATATTTCCCATTTGATAATTCCTAGTACTAGATTTTCTGAAGTGGATGGATGTGATAAAGGCCCACTGCCTAAAATATGCCAGGAAGCCCCCGTGCTTTCTGTAATTCCTAGGAAAGGGCTTATGGTTTCCATTTCAGGGACTGTCTTTAGCTGCCTTGTAGTCTGGGAAAAGATCACGCTTTGCCTTCAAGCAGGCAAGTATTACGGTTCTGCTTTATTCTTTAATTCAGAAATCTATTATGCCTTTTTGTTGCCCTAACTGAGGATGTACTTCTAAGTAAATTAGAAGATCTGTATAGATGCTATCAGTGATGCTGAGTATTAAAGACCTAATTACAGATCTGTGAGATCTGTTTTGGCTGTCACTTGTTCAACAGCCCACATCCCGTCGTCACCTGTCACAGTGTCTGTGCTTTTGGCCACAGCATGGGTTATGCTGCCAATCCGTTTTTCCCATGAAGGAATTTACTCCGTAGTCCCAGATCTTTATAAAGGGAGATGAGTTGTGGTGCTATCCTCTGGTTTTGTCTGGGGCTATATCCCCAGAAGCATCAGGACACCTGGCAGGAAAGGAGTTAATGCATTGGAAAGACATCGCTGCAGATTGCTGGTGGTTTGGGGGGTGGGGGTAGGGGGTGTTTGTTTTTTTCCTTTAATCTTTGGTATTGCACAAAACTCTCTCCTCGATTTAGAAACTTTAAGCTAGTCCCCTGGCTTTGGGATAATAAAACACACTCTTCCTGTAGAGTGGCAAAAATAAATAAAGCGTGTCCCTTGCTTTTGGAATATGTGCAGAACAGTCACTTTTCTTCAAGAAAATATCAACACATCTAGTCCACAGTCTGGCCAGGTTTAATACTAATAATCCATTTCACCTCTGGCAGGGTTGTGCTCCGGTCTTTGTATTTAGGCCTAGTGCTTTAAAACTTCTCCATGCTGCTCCAGAGAAACACCGGTCTTTTTTTTTTTTTTTTTTCTGGTGACTGTTGTGTAGACTTACTTGCCTGGTTTTCTAAGGGGTACCACTCTGAGGGCCCTTTTCCCAGGTAGAAGGCCCTGTAGAAAGCTGGTGCAAAGGCAAGGCACCAACGTCTTTTCTTGTTTTCAGTAAAAAAGGATAGGACCTGAATCCATCTTGGTGCTTGGCACTGGTGCTTCAGCTCCACTAGAAACAACATTCAATGAGCACAGAATGATGGGGAAGCATGAACACTACAACAACACCATATCTTTGAGGAACCTTTGAGGAGCTTTCACCATAACAATTTTTCTTAAAACAAACAAACAAAAACCAAATACCAACCAACCAACCAGAAAAAAGGGGGTATCAGGTCCCTGTCCTTGCATTTTTAGGAAGCAAAAAGTTGGCTGGCTTAAGAGCAGCTCTTTCATCATTTTATAATTTAGAAGTTCGGTCACTTAGGAGAAGAACTTCTGCATCATTAAACAGATATTGATGTTAATGATGGCAGGATGCTGGCAAGAAAATTACCAAACGTTAAACTCGTGGGCTAAACGTGATTAAATCTCCTTGATCCATGGAGGAAGTCTAGTTTAGATTGCTGCTAAGTACTTTTACTCATTAGTATGGAAATAGATTTTTCGTGTGTATGTGTGGGTGTTTTTGTTAAATTGAGACACTGAAAGGATAAGAGAGGGACACAGCTGGAATTTTTCCAGCCTTAGACTCACCCTTTTCTTTTTTCAGAGATTATGGATGAGACTTGAAAGCACACATTTATCGTATAATCACAGTGGAAAATAATTCAAGACCTCTTGCTATCACCCCTTTCTTTACCGTGTTAGTTTCCAGAATCTATTCTCAAGAAGATCTGATACTAATTTTAACTCTGAGTTCTGATGACAAACAAGCCAGCGCTGAAATTGTACTCTTTGTAGCAGATTTCTGGTTACCCCTATGCTTACAGGTGAGCTATCATGACAGTCCCTAAGTTTCTGAAACCAAGGAAAACTCTTTCTCACACAGTAGTTATCACATTTTAAAATCTCGCAGCTTCCACTGCCATCGAGAAGAGAGAGAAGAAGCTTGAATGTAAACACTGATTTGCTCATGGAAAATATAAAAGCATGTGAGGTCATTAGGGAGAAGAATAATCTCCAAAATGATCTCATACTAGAAAGACCCGTCTATTAAGTTCAAGCTTGGTTTCATGCTGGAAACATTGCGTAAGAAACAGATGCACTTTTTTAGCAGATTATCTATCATAGTTTCCATAGTGCGTATGATTCCAGTGGGAACTGTGAGCCAAACATCAAAGGATAAATTGCTTAAGAGTTTATTGCCCCCATAAATCTTTTTTGAATATGAGATGTGTATACCAAAGCACCATTAGCTGTTGTGGTGATAAGTAGTTTCTCCCTGGTGTGAGGGTCCCGGTGTTTTATTTGGGGCATGGACTGTGCCTGTAAGGATTGGCTTGCAAGCATCCTGTTGCTTCCAAAAAAGTCCCCTCTTTGGTTAGCTGATCTGACAGCTCTTACCCCATTTTTGCAAGAATCAAATGTTATGTTTAGAGGGAATGTGGTCCACTGCATCTTTAAGCATTTCATCTTCTCTTTAACCTTACCGCAAGCTGGCTCTTTGTGTTATTTTCAGAATACCTGTGGAGTTTGCATAGGAATAGGAAGTCTTTAAAGGAGTACTCTCTTCAGCAAACTCTGTGGACAGGGTAGCTCCTGGCTAAAACAGCATCATTTGGATTTATTGCAGTCATTCTGCTCAGAGAGAGGGTAGCCACAGTGGCCCATCATATTTGATGGAAGGTATCTTGTCTGCAACCTAATATGAAACCTTGAGGTCTTGTTTTGCATGCTGAAGAGACCAGGGTTTTGCTAGATGAGGGGACCATTGTTTCCTCTCAGATCAGTATGTCGTGTCCTATGAAGACAGGCTGAGGGAGTTGGGGTTGTTCAGCCTGGAGAAGAGAAGGCTCCGGGGAGGCCTTAGATAAGGAGGGGCTGCAGGAAACCTTGGGAGAGACTCTGTCAGGGAGTATAGGTATAGGACATGGAGTAATGGCTTTAAACTAAAAAAGCGTAGATTTAGATTAGATATTAGGAAGAAATTCTTTACGTAGAGGGTGGTGAGGCCCTGGCACAGGCTGCCCAGAGAAGGTGTGGATGCCCCATCCCTGGAGGTGTTCAAGGCCAGGCTGGATGGGGCTTTGGGCAACCTGGTCTGGTGGGAGGTGTCCCTGCCCATGGCAGGGAGATTAGACCTAGATGGTCTTTAAGGTCCCTTCCAACCCAAACCATTCCATAATTTTATGTTTCTGTGATTCTAACAAAGGATTTTGTAAGTAATTTCATCTGTGGCATCCATAGCAAATGTTGCTCTAGAAGAGTTACTGTCCAGAGAACAAGATGTGGCACTGTATCTACTCAGTGGAGGCAGGCAGGAACATAAAATACCTGTAATATTTTTTTAAGACTTCAGTTTCCAGTGCTGATCAGCGAAACATCTTAATTGGTTTGTCTGAACTGCCTAAAAGTATTTTTGGTTATTTGCAACTTCCAAGAGTAACTCTGTAGTAAAACACAAATGTGATGGGAGATTGAATGAGTTTATTACCTTCTCATCAGCACTGCTGAGTGCTTTGTTTCAAATAGCTGTCGAGGCTGTTCCCTGGTCAGGTACGGCTTCCTGCATTCCTGCTGCAGTCACACATGGTTTCAGAAGGTGACTGAGGAGGGAAGGTGGCTTCAACTATATAGGCTAAGCAAAGAAGTCCTTTAGCCCAAGAAACTCAAGCAGAATCTGATTCTGGCCGTGTTACTTGTTAAAGGTTGTGTTTGAGATGAGATCATAAGGCTTTCCTCCATGCAGTGGTCTTCTATGGATGTGTCCACATTTGGGGTGAATGTGAAAGCAGAAAATATTTAACAAAATGAGTGAGGGAGAAGGGGAACTGCAGTAAGAAAAGGGAGTCCATGAATATACAGTTAGTCAGAGCAAGGTATTTATATATGCTCTTGCTGTTCAGAACAGAGGTACTAAATTTTAGGTATCTAAGAAGAAAACTTCCAATGATACAGGTCAAAAGACATGATAAGGAAGTTTGCTATATATATCCTGCAGATAACATTGAGCAGTTCTACCTTAATTTAGAAAAGTGCAAAGAGGAAAATCTTGATTTGAAAGGGCTGCAAAACGCATCTTTATAAATGATGACCAGAACTGGTGTTTGAGTAGGAAATGAACATTTTCTTGAAACAGAGATACTTTATAAGATAAAAGCTTCATAAAAAGGGCATTTTGCGCTGAAGAATTGCAGATCTCTGGGGTACTTCTCCATGTTTTGTTATCTGTTTCACAAAATGACAAGCTGAAGGGGTTGAAAAGTCAAGACTGTTTATATAGTTAGAGTCCTTGAAAATAACAGGTGGGTAATTTCTAAAAATAGTATTGCAAGATACTGAAATGCTACATCACATCAAGAAAAAGAGGCTTGAGAAAGGAAAGATGATTTTTAAAATCATTGCAGACTCATCCCTTATAGTGCCTGAATCCTAGAGAAATGTACTTCACTTTTAAGTAATAATATCCTAAAATGATTGTTATTTACAAAGGATCCTGCTGGCGAGGGACTGACAATGAGTGCTCTCACTGTCTTCTTTCTCTGGGTCAGACCTTTGTAATTCCAGAGTCCCCAGCCTCTATAATTTTTCTTAGCACATGATATGACTTAATGCTTGTTTTCTGCCCCCCAGACAGTTGGTTCCTATGGCAGCTGTTGGAGAAAATCCTTTTGGAGTCTGCTTGAAGCAATTTGCTTTTCTAACAGCCGTGTTTTGAAGCCGTCCTCCTGTTGCGGTCCTTTGGGTAGGGCACTGACCTTGGTGTGTGTATAGGGGGACATACTTTTTGGAGAGATCACAGCCCGAGCAGCACAGACAATCAGACTGATTTGGCCATTGTCACAGGGCGTCTCTCCAGCGCACCCGGTGGATTTATGCACTGATTTACATTGTCGTTCCCTGCTTGTGTGCCGGCTGTGGGCTGCCGTGGGTGCAGGATGCGGGAGCTGGGAGCTTTTCCTGCTGGCTTCAGAATGCCACAGAAATGCTTCTTATGCCTTCGCTCGAGATTCGGCTTCTCCACATGAATTTTTCTCACTTTTTTCACAGTGAGGACATCATTAGCCAGAAAGGTGAGAGAGGTGAGCTGCCATCCTGAATGAATGCTGCTGCCTTATGCTTTCTTACAGAGATACTCATAAGTTACTTGTGTGGCAAAAGATGTTCTGAGGGTAAAAGAGCCAACACTAATACTAATTTCTCCTTTGCTTTTAGAATTTTGATGGTGGGGCATGGTCTTATTTTCTGGACTGTGTCCGAGCAGGGTAAGAGGCACAAAGCTGATTGCATGGGTCTTGAAGGAAAAATGTTAGTGTGTTGTCTGAAAAGTAGGGCAGAAAAGCCAGTAAGTGGCATAGAAAGAAGGACACTTCTGTTTACAGAGCTTCACGTTTGCAGATGAGCCCGGGGAGATCCTTTACTCTCTCAGTCCCTGTGCCAGAAAATCCCTCTGGCTGGTGCTGTTCATTCGGCATTACCGGGCTGTTGGCTCTTGTCATCCCACTGGGTATGGGGGTAGGAACAAGTGGTAACGGAGAGGTTTAGGCATTACTGGATGTGATGGTAAGAGACTTTGTCACTGCATAGCCAATGAAACCATTCTGTTTTGTATGTGGTTTGGTGGAGGAACTGGTACTATTTCAAACTGAGGAGAAATCTTGTAGTCAAATAATGAACTTTTTGAGGGAGTTAGAAGTAAGCAGTGAGTTTTCTACAAAGAACAGGAAAAAGAAGAACAAAAGGACCATTAAAGAAATGTGTAAAAATCAGAGAAAACAGACAATAGTTAAAAAAAAAAAAAAAAAGTCCAGCTTAGTAAGACAAGTGAATGCGTTTGCTCTGCAGTGGTGGCAGACCACAGAATCAAAATGATCAAATGAAAAATATTCTTCAGCTTTCAGTGATGTCCACTGAGGGAAAGAGAACTAATGGAAATGAGGCTTGGAAGAGGAAAATAGCACAACCAACAGGAGGCAGCTCAACTGAGCGATTCAGAGGGTGTTTCTCTGATTATTACCATGTTCTTAAATGGTACATGGAGCTGTAGATCTGGCAAAAAGGATTTTTAATGAAAATCAAGACAGCCAAGTTGGTAACTATCCCTAATACAACACAAGGCAGGAAGTGTAGCACCCAAATTGGATAACAGTTAGAACAATATGGTATAGGCAATATGGATTCATCAGCTGAGTTCCTATATGATCCGAAGACTTTGAACACGTACTGAAGGAAAGACTAATTAAAAACATAGAAGGAGATGGAAAATAATCTAATTCTTTTATTTGAAAGGAGCTCATTTTCTACACAGGAGAAAATGAGTAGGTTTGATCCTTTTTTCCATATTGCTTCGAAAATCCTAGGAACTGTAGGAGATTGTTATGCTGTATCTCCATAACCGCAGTAGGGTGCATGTCTGTCTGTACAGGCATTAATGGGAATTATATGTTGGGCAAGAGGTCAGTCTTATATACTAAGCCAGGCATCTGTCATGGTCCAAAATTAATTAACATTTTTTATTAATGACTTGGAAAGTGGAGTAGAGACTAAGTTTATTCACTGTGCAGCCATTGCCAAACTGAGATAGGAATTGCTTTGTAAACATTGAAGGATGGGATTAAAATTAATTTGTTTTGAACAGATAGGTCTGAAATAAGATACAAGTCAAGTGCAAAATACTGTATTTGGTTATCAGCTAATCCTCACGATAGGGATGGGTTGTTATGTAGCAGTTCTGCAGAGGAAGATGCAGTGATTATCGTTGACTTGGATTTAATCCTTGATTCAGTGTGTCGTGTGTTATATGGGAAGAAAATACCATACCAGCGTGTATAAACTGGGGTGCTGCATACAAGACTTGCAAAGTAGTCGCCTACTCTACTTAGCTCTGCTGAGGCTTTAGGAAAAGTACCGTGTCCATTTTTGGGCATCTCTCACAAGGAGCAATGTGGGCCATTTTGGGGTAATCCAGGAAAACGTCAAGGATGATCGACCAGAAGTTCACAGACTGCGATATATAAAAAATGTCTGAAAGAACTGGGATTGTTTAATTTACAGAAAAGAAGATGCAGGAGAGATGCTCCAAATTTGTTAAGTATGTCCACAGGCAAAGAGTTAATATAATACTCTGTGTCCACAGCAAAGACCGAAAAAAAAAATAGAGTGAAAGGGAGATAGGTTAAGCATCAGGATTTCTTTGACGATAAGGATAATGAAGCAATGAAGTAGATTGCCTAGTTTGTATTACCTTCCAGGAACAGCAATTTCTCATCTTTGTTAGGTAGTCATCCCTGGAAGAGCTCAGCTGTCGCTAATCCTGGCTGTCAGGATTTTCCACCTGTGCCTTTTGTGATTCCTAAGCTCTCCTACAGCTGAGCACAAGGGTTCACACATTGGATAAGAAACAATTGGAGAAGGTGACTGTGAATTGTTCTGGAAGGAGGAATATCATGGAGATGGAAAATTGTTGGAGAGTCTGGTAGTGATGAATTCTACTGCAAAGTGGGATACATCTCTCGAATATTCTAACTGACCCCAAATTATGTGACAGAATTTGCTATACACTGGCACGAGAAAGAATCAAAAAATGTATGAAGTCCTCTGTTGCCAGCCTACTTTACATACAAGATGCTCAGAAAATGCAGTGATTAATAGCAGTGCAAATTCTCGGGTGCGTACACAGCCCGTGTATCTGGAGACGCAAGAGGACTGCAGGATTATTTGCAAATCCCTCATGTGAGGAAAAAGGCAACTCAGAAGGGCTGGCCTGAGTGCTTCTTAAATCCAGCCTTTCTTGGAGATGACAAGAAGTATGCTTCTTGGACAAAACCGCGCAGTTGCAACTGCAGATGAATTACTTCAACAAGACTTTTTTCCTGCTAGCTAATTCGTACATCATGTGGCTCATGGAGCTGAAAATTGCTCATTCTGTACACTCATTAAAATAATGAGCAACATCTTTGCAAACGTGGTGGGTAGAGTTGTTCGCATCGGTGTGACGAGGAGCGTGCTCTGGCACCCGTGGTGCAGCACAACCTGGCCATGGGATCTGGCCCATGCTGATGGGAGGGAGATGTGGGGAGGAGAAGCCTTCTTGGCATTGACTGTTAGGCATAGGGACAAGTCCTTCAGTTGGCGTTGCTTCTTTTATGCAGTTGTCTGACGTTGTAAGAAGCAGGAAGACGTACGTTGGCCAAACCAACACCCAAAAACGTGGACAGAAATGGACCTATACACTTAGAAAGTACCTTCATATAGTCTGATGGAAAACCCAGTTGAGTTACAGAGGCTCATTTGGCCTACATAGCTGCCATTTACCCTTTTCCACCTGTTTTTTCCAGATCTCTAAAATAAGCTTTTATTTTTATTTTTATTTTTTTTTAAATGGACTGCAAAAGTGTGTATGTACAGAACAGTTAGATTTTCTTTTGAAACAATTAGATTTTCTTTTTCTTTCTTTCTTTCTTTCTTTTTCTTTCTTTCTTTCTTTCTTTCTTTCTTTCTTTCTTTCTTTCTTTCTTTCTTTCTTTCTTTCTCTCATTTCTCTCTCTTTTTGCATTAATCTGTATTACTTGATAAAGCTGGGTTAGGATAGGACTGGATAAATGGTTAAATTAGCAAAGCTGAGAAGATGGTAGCTTTAGGTGGGAGGGTGTGAATGAACTATTGCAAATATAGTAAGTGGGGAAACTGGATTTGGCAATAATAGAGAAATTCCTTTATCCTTATGGTCACTTTTGAATAACCATTAGTCACATTATGAAAATAACTTTGTCCTGGTGGCATAAAGAAAATCTGTAACTTGCTGGTATTGAAAGAAACTTCATTATTAAAGAAATTTCATTCCTCCTATTCCAGCCTCCTCTTAGAGGACAAAGACCACAATTTATAGAAAGTAGTCCGCAGTTCAGTAGAAAAAAGTATCCCCAAGTCTGTGCAAATGACAAAAATAGGTTAGATGTGGCTGCTAAATGACAATGAAAGGAGAAGGAATGATTTTATTCTTGCTTCTGTGGGGAGGTTTTAAATACAAGTCTGAGGGAAAGACAAATTTATCTCTTTAATCAAGTTCTTGCCTGAAATGCTCGTAGAGAGAACACCAGGGCGCAGGAAGCCGTGGGTAGACAGCTTCGTACCATGAACCCATTCTGCAGAGAGAACTCTCTTTTACTAAATATTTACATTAATTCAGTGGTGTAGAAATTCACTGTGCATTGTGTCTTGAACTTCCATGTGCACGTGCATAGGGCAGAGTGTGGGCAGCCCTGCATGTCATGCATGCGGATGGGGGGCCGGCCAGGAATGTGTGGCTGCACATCGTTGTGTGGAAGCCAGCTTGGGCACACTCAGGCCTGTTGGTCTCAGCTAGAAACTCTTTCAAATGTTTTTTTTCTGGAGTAAATGCACAAGAAACAAGGTGCTGTGCAACATAAGAAGCGCTAGCCAAAGGAAGGAAGGAGGGATGGAGATTTTATTCTCACTCCTTGAAGAGGGCACTACTGAAGACACGGTATGGTTGCTACCCCAGGGGTATTTTATTTTGGGCAGGGAGGGAAATAGGAAAGTTTGGGCTTTGTTTTTGTTTTCTAGAAGGCTCAGTCTGTGCAAGCTCCTCTATGCACGTACTCCTGGTAGTGAAGACATTCAAGCCCAGTGTAAGATCTGGAGCAAAAAGCAATAATAACACACTAAATCTTTGCAATAAAATACTTGTGATATTCCCAAAGTGCACATTCCTTTCCTATCATAAATGTGTGCGAGGTCTTCAAGGATGAAAGCCTAATGCGAGTTAGGTCTGCTATATGCACGTGAAGACATGTTTAAGGGATTAACAACAGCGTTTCTGGGGGAAAGGAGTGGAGAAAGCCGGAGCAGTGGCGTTGAGAAGGATGGGATAACAAAACAAACAGAAAGGGATCGTGGCCTAAGCATTATGATCAAATGGAGTTAAAATGAAGCTCAAAAATCAGAACTCTTGTCAGTAAGTTCTCTAACCCTCTACCTGCTAATATTTATATATATAGTTTAATGCATAATGATTCTAGATTCATTTCTTTATTTCTGACCTCCTGTTTTTTAACAATGTAGAGGGTGAAAAAAGAGAGACTGTTGAAAGTTATTCCTGTTCCCCACACATTTCCTAGTGGTGACGAGTTGCTGTCTGAGCTGTGACAGCAAGTATTTCTCAGTGTCCATGTGGCATACCAACTACATCCTTTCAGTCAACTGAGATTTAACTTGGGCTTGTGTCTTCTTTCTCCATTCCCCACACTTTGGCTTTGCTGGAAGGAAATGGGGAGATTCCTGGTACGTGGTACTTGGTACATGGATGGGAAAAGAAGTGTCAATTTGGTAGCGGGATTTGTGGGATGGTCTGCAGAGCCCAGGTGTCCTGTTCGTGTGCAGCAAAGACCAAGTAAATTCCCCCTCTCCTGCATCCAATCTCTTGTGGTTTTTGTTTTCTTTTGCTTTTTTTTTGGTGACACTTCATTGAGGTAGTAAGCATGTGTTTCACTTCATTGGGACTGCTTAGGGATTTAAACAGACTAATTTTTACTAGAGATCAAGTGCTCTTTCAGACCTACAAGTTGTGTTATATAATACGTAATTTTATTTTGTATTTCTCTCTGCTTCAGAGATAGTGATCATGTGCTTTTAATACATTAATGTTTCTTTAATAATTATTCTTTGCCGAGATATGTGATTCAACGTTGCCAAAATCAATAGTTTGAATTAAATTAAGCTGTAAGATAGTAATTTTACAACGGTCTTCATTCTGAAACTGTCAGAGGAGACGATTATCTTGCAAAAAAAGTGGCAGTTTTGCATGTCAGCAGATTGGTTTGGATGTTTGTGTCGGGAAATAAGTTTAATTCCATAGATTCTGATCGATAAAGTTTGTGAGATGTTTACTTCAGCGACAACTTTCATGTAGACCAATGCTGCAGCTCTAGGTAGTAATGCCACCCAGTGGAGGAGTGGTGTATGTGAAGCTAACAACAAGAAAAAAAAATCTAGTAAAGAAGTAAAAACACTCATTTTCTGAAGAAATTAAGATTTTACTACTTTTCTGTATTTAGTAGTTGTCTTGCTGTTTTCTTATTTCTTTTTAAAACATCTGAAATTTTATTGTTTTCTTCTCTAGTCATTTTGCTCTCTTGCTGTTATTAAACTAATAGCTGTATATTAAGATCACATAAAAATTGTACAAAGATTGCAGTTCATATCATGTATGAGATTCCATGATTTCAAACATAATTTTATCTTTGGATAGAGTAAAAATTAAGGCATCTCAATTTTTTATGAGTCAGATGTTTAAAAAAAAATAAGATCAATCTAAATGTTTTTTCTTATATTGAAATGTTTTTTAATATACTTAATAATTTCTGATATGCAAAAGATAAAATGAGTTGTGTTGAAAATTTAAAATTCAATTTTACTATTAATGATATATTTTTCCCAGGAGAAAAAGCTCAGTTCACAAGTTCCTGTGTACTTAAACTCCAGAAAATAATGTTTTCTGGAGGAAAACTAGAAAAACATGTGAGTTTTTTTTTTTTCTGGTGAGTCCTAAATGCACATTTTTGGGATCTTGAGATCTAATCAGTAGTGAATTTGTCCTAGAATCACTGATAAAATATAAGCATGAACTTACAGTCAGGTATGTTTCTTTAGGCACAGTCACACAGTAGACCACCCGCCCTGAAATTCTTGGGAAGCCCTCGGGTTAACACTGTTAACATGGGAAGAACTTTGGCAAGTTGCTTATTTCTTTGAATACATTTGAGCTGGTATTGCAGCTCTCAGAGATGCACAGCACGCTGCGTGTTGCCTGCCAACTTGGCGTTACTTGAGCATTACTGGGATAGTACTGAGCGTTATTTGGCATTATTTGGCACTGCAAAGGCTGCTGAGGCTGCTGGGGCATGGTGGGGTTTGCTGCATGCTGGTCGCTGGAGGCAACGAAGGCACCTGAGAAGGAGCATGGGTGTGTGGAAGGGAGCACCTGGATTTAATAACTTCGGTTCATCCTTCACCATTTCCTTCATCTGGAATGGAAGGGGTCTGGTTGGATTGTGCCAGCTGGGTGGGAACCGAAGCGGAGCATCGACTGATGCTCTGCTTTTGACTGATGTCAAAATGCTGCCTGTGTCCACTGTCAGGTCTCATGGTGAGAGTTTGTTCAGATCTGCCCCCGAGCTGCTGAAAAACAAGTTAATTTTTCAAGTAATTGATTGCTTGGCAGGTGGAAAGAGATCAAATTACTTGCACTTACATTACTTGGCAATCTTACTGTTTCTGTTGTGTTGCGAGGGCGACAGCATCCATCACGGTTCACAGCCGCACTGCGGTTAGTCAAGGGCTGGCCTGCATCAACGCTGCCCAGATTTTGGAAAACTGAATTCTCCCAGGCAAGCTGAAGCCTTTGCCACCCCAGCCAACTGATGCTGAAGGGCCACTACGTGATGCCTGTGCATATTGGACTTATTTGGAGCTGTAGCTGCAGGCACGTGAAATACCACCCGACAGCGTATGAGTGTTGCGCCAGTGCCTCTGCTACAGTTTGGATTTTCCCATCGCTGTTTCCCCGTGTCCCCAGTTTGATGTCTTCATCCCCACCCCAGGTCTGCAGTCCCTCCTGGCATGGGTGGTAAGGAACAGTGTGAAGACAGTGGGAGGCTGCCCCACCGTGGGCAGCAGGCACAGGCATGGACAGAAGAAAGTGCAGCCTTCAGTAGGTCTCCTTGCTTTGTAGCTGCTGTTTCAGCTAGAAAACCTGTTTGTGACCAACACCTCAGGCCAATGACTTTTTTTGGGTCCTCTAATCAAAAGCTTTTTCAGCTTTTTTGAGCTCCTCTTGTTCCATTCCTTGTTTTTTTCTTTGTTTGTTTTGTTTGTTTTTTCGTATCACCTGTGCCCTCAGAGTCATGCTGTAGCCGCCAGCTTTGCTTGTAAAGCTGCTTCCCTAAAGTTATCAGGTGTACGTGAGGTTTTTTTTTTTTTAAACAAAGAAATTGTTATATGTTGTGTTTTACATATGGGAATAGGGAGAGAAGTGATTGATTGGGAGTTAGAAAAGTACGCTGTTTTCCTGAGTGGGTTGTCAGGCCTCCATACTGATTGCTTTTTGTGGTAGAAGAATGACTAATATATATATATTTTTTGAAATGATTCTTTGAAAAGAGCTCTGCTGGGTGATTTTCTTTATTTCCTGTGTGTTCGTACATGGCATTTTGTTGTGACTCTGAAAGGAACAGCAAGACATGATTAGAGCATGTACTGTTGGAGATGTATTGAGGTTAAACGAGCAAAAAGCTGAGGTCCGTGAGTCAGGAAGTGAGTCTTTTGCAGCATGTTTGCTGCTAACCTTGGGACCATCAGTTTTAAAATGTTTGTTCCATCAGTGTGGAAGCTGGATTCTTCAGAAAGCAAATGATATACATATTGACCTTACTAGACTCAGATTAGGAGAATATGTGTAGGCAGCTACGTAAAATAAAAGGAAACGTCATTCTTGTTTGTTTATGTACAAGTATATACAAGTTTATGCGTATTTAACCATAGCAGAGCTACCCTGGTCGCTGCACGGGACATCTGTGATGCAACGAGTGTCAGTGATTCACTGACATGAGGACGCGTGTGATGACTCATTTCTTCCCTCCCGCTTTCTTATTCCACTAATCTGAAGAAAAGCTTAACAACTTGTACCAGAATTTAACGAACCAGAAATACAAGCTCTAACAGTATGACAATGAGATGTATTTGATTGTGGATTGTTTCCCGTAAGATTCCCTTAAGAGAAATAAGATTACGTTTTTTTTCCTCCAGATAAAGAAGAATGAACTAGACAAAACACTTGAGAATTGCTGCAGAATTGATGAAGATTGCAGCAATGTCCATTTCTGATACCCAACTACAGCAAAGCTTGCTAGTCTGGGGGAAAAAAATAAAATGAAAGTGAAAAGAAAGACATTCTCTTCAAAACTGAAAAAAATCAAAAATTTCTCCCATTTACAAACAGAAATTTTCACTTGACCACCTCTGAGTTTTCCCATAAAACTGGAAATAAATAAATAGATTATTTTGGAAGAAAAAAGTAAAAGATTTTGGATTTTTTCCCCTGAGAAGGAAAAAGCTGGGCATCTGCTGTGCTGATTAATGTGATACCAGCTTTAGTATAAGGATTAGGTGGGCTAGACCCTCTACAAAGGTTTAGATTTTCCCAAATTTTCCCTTCCCCTTTGATGTCTCTGACTAAAAATGATTGATTTTTGCTTAGCTTGCTATTTGATGTCAGTTGTGATTCAGCTTTTCAGGAGGGAAGAACTGTATTTCAAAGACCACATGAGGGAGTTTTGTGCTGTGTATCTGGCTGCAGACAGATCTCTGCTAATATGGGACACTTCAGCCTCTTGTTTTTTACCTCGTTAAAGGAAAACACTTTCTTCAGCAGTTCTCAACTTTTCCCAGACTGAAGGAGTTTCTCATTAGCTCAAGACCTTTTTCAGTGGATAGTATTTGGAATTTATTGCTTAATAATGGCAGATGCTGAGTGCTGGCACACAGGCATCCCACCCTGTGCCCTGTACACCCTTGGAGTGTGTGTGTTGTGGGAGGGTGAGTGGGGGGAAAGCAGGCACGGTTGTTTTATTTACTTCCTGCTTTCCTCTTTTCCCACCTGTGTAAGTGCAAGTTTAGTTAGATCTTATCTACAAAGAGCCATTACATCACACTAACTCTAGTTCATGTTACAGTGTCTTCCATGTCAGAAGTGTTTGACAAACCCTGCTTATTTTGCATTTTAGATTCCAGTAAGTAATCTCAGATCATCACCCGTTCTGCTTTACGGAGGGGTGCTTTGCTTTAAGGCTTGCACATGCAAATTCCTTGCGGTTGCATGGACAGGCAGCTGCTGCACACTGCTAGGGATCCTCTGAAGGCCTGTACTTTTCAAGCGTTAAAATGAGGTCTCTGGGGTGTATGCTGCCAGAGCAAGACTTTCAGCAATTCATCCACTATCTACTGTTCCCTTGAGGAACTGGAACCTATTTTTTGGAGGAAATAATACCACACATTTAAAAAGCAATTTGAAGGGCCCCACAGAGAGCATGGCAGTCACTTACCGGTCACTCCAGAGAGGAAAATTACACATTTGAGAGGATGTTACAGGAGACTTGCAAGGAGCAACCCACTGCTTGGGGAGAAATGTCATCTCTCCCTGAAGTGTAATTCAACAGGTGTAGTTCAGCTACTTTTCCTAGCTACAGATGGCCTAGCACTGTGCTGGGTAGAGCAAAGTACCTCTCTAGTATGGCTTTTAGCCCCCTACCGCTGGCTTTTAGCCCCTTACTGCCAGCTTTTCCCATTTTCCCAAGTGGCATATATGCCAAAGATGGAAATATTATATATATATATATATTTCCCTCTACAGTATCTCATCCATGCATTCACTCCTCTTTCATGAAACTCCAGAGGTCATAATTCAAAGGCTGCAAGGAGTTGAAAACACTGACATGCTTAAGGCAGTACCGTGTGTGGTGATCATACAGAGCTCTGTCAGCTGGGCAGCACACTTCAGTTTGGTCAGTGGGAGTAAGTGAAAAAGAGTTAAGGTGAAGAAAGCATGCTGTCTGACAAGAGAAGTAAATGATCAAGTAACTCTCTAAGCACTCCCTAAATAGCTTCAAATAGTTTCAGGAAACATTTGTTTCATCCGAATGGAGAGATGTGAAATTAGGCTTGAGAAGAATTAGCTTCTTGGAGCAGTCTCAGTGGAGCAAACGATAACATGTGGTTTTGTATGGTGATAGGTTTAAAACATACAAGGAACGCAGCTGCTGGGTCGCACCTCTTATTATAAGAGCACTACACTCCGGTGCCCTGCAAAACATGGTAAACACTCCACGTTGGAATATCCATTGCAATCAGCCAGCGTGCAGATTGTTTCCACCATACGCAGCCCCAGAGGAGAAAGTCTTCCATGCTGTGACTTGCATCTTTTCTTCCTAAGTTTAAAAATTTCCATTTTTTATGGAGCAAATGCTTGTGTTTTGTGGAATTGGCAAGTGCATTTTTAACTATATGCCCAAACAACTTTTTATAGTTCTGGTCAATCTGCAAATGACAAAATGCCAGCCTTCTCCATTTCTTACAGCTAACTTACCCTTTTCCATTTTTCTCTTTTTCTCCACACACAAAAAATATTTCCTCTCTAACAAAGTGTTTCCTAGCCACAACCACCCTTGCCGTTTAAGTGGCAATACTAACTTGGGGATTGAACTAGATGATCTTTAAGGTCCCTTCCAACCCAAACCATGCAGTGATTCTAATGTATCTATGACCTATGTCCTTGACAAATTGCACTTTTGCTCCCAGAGCTAGCCTCTACAACTGCCCAAAATTTCTGGAGCCTCTTCAGTTCCTGCTCACGTATATTGTCCAGGATTTTGCTTGTTAGATTTGGGCAAATCGCTGCAGACACTTCCCCTTTGAGAAACAGAAAGGTGGGAAGCATGGCTCTCGTGGCTCTGCCATCTTACTGATGATCTTCCTAAACCACACAGCTGTACAACCTCTCTGGATTCAGTTGCTTCTTTCCATTAGCCAAGCTTTCAGCAGAAGGCTCTGTAACCTGTACAGTTGAGTGTAAATTAGGCCTCTGGGTATGGGAATGATTTTAACCTTCTGCCAAGCTTCCTCACAAGATGCAGCAGTTATTGTCTTGCAGCGTGTCAAATATACCTGACAGTGATGCTGCTGAATTTATCAACACAACCTGGAGAGCTACTGGCTGCGGGGATAAATCCCTTCCAGCTGGGGCTTGCATGGTACTTCTTGTGCTGACTGGTGCTCCCAGCTTAGATTTCTGCCACAGACCATTGGTTTGAGTACCAGAACAACTTATAAGAATATTGTCTTTGTCATCCTCCAGTGCTGCTGTCACTGCTGGTCTTCCCAGTTTTCCATCACTGTGCAGTCCTGCTGGTCACTCTGCTGAGTTAAGGGCCACCGTGGCCATGTTCTGCCAAAGTCCTGGCTAGATACTTCCTTCTGGTTGTCACAAACCATTTCACAGCAGTAGCAACGTCCCCAATAAATGATATATGGACACACATGTATCTATGGAAATTTTTGAGTGAATCTTATAACGATACCTGATAAGGATATAAAGAATGTTGCTTCACAGTAATTTCTGTTTATTTCTGCCATTTCCAGGAGGATGTCTTTGTCTTATATTGGGTAAGATGTTGGGTAAAAAATACTGTTCTGAAGCTACCTGGGAGGTTCAGGAATACTGGGCAGAAGAATTTATCATGAATGAAAAAGAATGTTGTTGTTGTGTGGTTGGTTTTTGTTTTTTTTTTTTTCAGTACACAATTCAATTCCTGCAGGATATTAGAAGGTCAGGAGTTTAAATAAGTTAAAAAAGTGATTAGATTAAAAACAAAATGCTTTCAATGTAGTTTGTGAAAGTCCTTACACTTTGCATTGCTGCAACTGAGTGGGAAAGCTAGGATAAGGAGAACATCATCATCCCCCGTTGCTTATGTAATCTTGTTGAACATGTAGTACTTAGAGAGAGGACCTGTGACACACCAGTTCTCAGAGAGGTCTGTTCGTAGGATAACAAAGTTAATTTTTAATGCTGTGGTCCTCCTAAAGGTGTCTTTAGGTTTTCAGGTATTGGTGCATTTACATGTCCTCCTCAACTCCACAGCTGCTCCAAAACAGTTTTAGCACAGAAAAAATTGTAAAGATTTCTGACACATTGGGGGGTGAGTTGCTCTTCTACAGGGAAAATCTGGAAAATTGATTAAAAATGGAAACTACTTTTAAATGTCATTGTAAATGCACAAATACTGGTCCATGATTGCTCCCTTCTCATAGTACTGAGTCTATCAGTACTGTTGTTTCATACCTCTGTCCTTATGAGCACATTAGGCATCAACATGACATCAGTATCTTGGAAACACCTGGAGATGTGTATGTTGGTCTCATGTGTTAGAAGCAAAAGGAAAATTGTTTTATAAATAAGCATTATGACAATCTTCTTTATTGTTTTGGGGAAATGTAAGCTAAAACTCATCCAGTGTCATTAAGCCCTTCCTTTCATTGAGTTCATGTAAGTTAGCTGATCATACTTTCTGGCGTGAAATACTATGAAAACTTTATTATGAAATAATATTTCATATTCATATGAAATAATATTTCATAATATTATGAAAATATTATGAAATGTTATGAAAATTCATTTTCCTTTTCAGGAAAGTGAATAAAGAATGGGAGATGATTGTTTTTGTATGTAACTGTGACCTTTGTTTTTCTCATGGAATGTTTAAGGCTTCTCAGAAGGAAACATAAGATAGGGATACAGGAGCATAATAGGACAGCAGATGATTTCTTAGTTTTGGGGAGAGCAGTAAGCCTGAAATTTTTAAAGAAAAAATTGACCAAAAATGGATTTTTGTACACTAATGACCAGTGACAGCTATAGTTTGAATTTGATTTACTGGGAGGCCTGCACCTAGAAATCCAATACTTGTATACTGCAGTATCAGATGCACTTAGAATCATACCACAGAGATTGGTTAATGTAATTTTCTTCAAAGCACTGAGTTGAAGACAGGAATGGTCTTCAATAAATGTAAGAATAAGACTCAGTTCTGTCAGTGACTTGCAGCAGAAGCCCTAGAATGCTTTTGCTCATAAATGTTGTATACTTTGTTGCATTGTGATGAGGCTTAGTTTTGGAAATACCTTATAATCTTTAGAGAAACATTAATTTACATATATATATATATATACATAGTTTTATTTATTAAATAATGATAAAAAAGAGTTACTCCGTTGTACAAAGCATGACTAAGTCTTCATGTACAATTTTGGCCAACCATATGCAAGTACAATGAGCTAGGGCTGGAGTAGGTCCAAGTAAGCACTGCTAAAATCAGGGAGGAGGGAGATCAAAAGATTGTAGATTGCTTAGCCTCACAAAAGAGGGACATTGAGAAGGCAGTAGGATTATCCTTTCTTAGAAGGGACCAAATACTAGGGATGAAATGGGAGAGCACAGCTATTTAAGCTGAAGATTTAAAAGGCTATAATGTGTCACTGCATAACCTTAGGACAGAAATTAGGAGATGGTTTCCAGCCATGGAAGCAGCAAAGCTCTGAACTTCTTCCGAATGAAAATAATGGGAGTAAATACAGCAGGTTTAACAAGGGACTTGTCTGGCAAGAAAGCTTGTGACTGTGACCTCACCAAATATTGCAGTAGTTGGCAATGCCCAGGACTCAGCTCATAGGTGTCTTCCAGTCCCTGTAATGCAGATTTTGCAGCTACAGTCCAAGCCTGTTTTACTTTCAGGCATACCTTTCTTTTTATTTCCATATGACAGCGGAAATAGCTATCCAGAGGAGCTACCAGCCACAAACAGCATGCACCCAAAATAAGTGCTTTAAGAAAGCTGAAAGGATTTCCAGATCTGTGGCTTTGACTTCAGAGGCTGGAACATCATCATAGCATGCTCAGTAGTGGCACCTCCAGGTGCAAGATCCTGCTTCTGAGTGTCTTGACCATGAAATGCGATTGTATAGGGGGCAGAGGCAGCTGACTGTGTGGCAGACTTAGGGACATGGCTTGCAAGATCCTTGGGTAGATGATTACTGAAGCACTGAACTCTGTTTTAGAATAGTGCTCTTCCAAAGTGAGTATGTATGTGGTCAGCATGCTTTCAGAGGCGTAAAGAAGGAACAACTTACCTAAGGAAGGCGTTGACTCTGGCTGAAATCAACTTGGAGAAAAATGGTGTGTATGGCTACCAGGCACTGTCAAGAATGATACAAAATAATAAATGATGATTCTGTTGGCTTTTATCTCTCTCTCTCTCTTTTATTTATTTATTTTTTTTTATATATATATAAGCACCATGAAAATGTTCCTTTATTTATGCTTTTTTTTTTTTTTTTTTCCTACAGCTTCCTCTTCTTCATTTTGACTCTGATTCTTGAAAAATACTCGTGTAGGAAGTTAATGGTTTTGGTAGAAAGGTAGTGCATTATTGTGACTGTGAACTACTGTTTTCAGATGATTAACTAACACTGAACAAAGAAACAAAAGAGGCAAGTGAACAACAGATCAAATGTAGCCCTAGAGAGCGTCAGAGCTTGTAAGAAGGCTCTCACAAACCAGTCTCCATGGTACACCGTGTACATTTCCATGGCCTTGTTTATACAAAGAAGAATTGAGTAGGCAGCTTAGCTGTTCTCCTTCCTCTCTCTAGGCAGTCTTACATTAGAGGATTTTAATAATGCAATTACCATTGTAGCTGTTTAGCACACCTACAGATTACCTTGCATTCCCCCACCTCTTCCCTAACAGAGGAGGTGCAAAGCAGAGTCTGATGCTTGAGCAGATGAGGGACTGCTGTTCAAAGATTTCCCCTCCTTTCTGCTCCTCACAGCAAGAATAAACCTGGCTCCATTTTGGGAGAGAGGAGCTGCTTGAAGAAGAGGTAGAGGAATGGCAAGGCTGTTTGCAGAATAGGTCTGGTCTTGCAGAAGAGAGTGGGCAGGAAAGACAAAGGCAGTCCCAGGGAAGCAGTGGGAATGGAAAGGCCTCCTCACCCTCACTCCTCCCACTAACTCCTCTTGATTGTGTTTTCTAGCAGGGATTCAAGCGACCCCAGGGTGGACAGAGGAGGTAAGCGATGTAGCTGAACTTAGCCGTCCTCCTTCTGTATGGCCTGATGGCACCTCTGCATATTTTAGGGGAAGAGATGTGACAGGCCAGAGCACTGACTGGCCCATTGTGTTTCACCACCTCTAGCTGAGGTTCAGCCTGAGAAAGTGCCAGGTCTTCCCAGCAGCTCTGGGTTGCCCCAACCCAGCAAGAAACAGCAGGTACCGGTTAAACCCAAACTTGAATATGGCATTTAAAATACCTATCTCTTTGGGAAAGGGGAGAGGGTTGTTACAGGGCTGCCAAAGGTACAAATCAACAGCGTGTCACACAGGTGTGGCAGCAGTTCAGTGTGGGGTTGTCACCGCAGGCTGGACAGCTATTGCAACTGGGGCCTTGTCAAGCTGGTGGGACCAGAGACAGATGTGAAGGTAAAGCGCTTCTTCCACAGAATTGGGGGAATATGTACCAAAAGGCTGTGCCAGGAATGAGCAGAGATGCCTAATCCAAAAGCCTTCAAGTGTTTGTGAGAAGGGTCATGTGAATCTGAAAGCTGGTGGCACATATCCTGCCTATGGGAGTCACACTCGCTGAGGCATGTTTACATAGATGACAGTTGCTTGTCCAGATGGCACTCACAGAGCTTTGCTCTCCATTTCCTTGTTACAGTGAAAGCACTGCACATGGATCACATTCAGGAAGTTGGCCCTCTTTATTTTTGAAGAGCCCAAATATTTACGTTTTCTTTCTGGGTGAAAGAAAACCAGGTGAAATTGCATGAAAGACCATCTATCAAGAGGAATTAAATGAGATGACTCATCAGTCTCCTGTTGATGGAGAGGACAGCTCTGTGGTTAAGCACCGAGGCTGAGGCCAGCTCTGTGTTCCAGACTTCTGCCAACACAGCTGGGTCACAGCTGGGGTGCGAGGACTTGCACGCATCAATACGCATGGCTTTGCCGGGCAGAAGCACCTCCTGTGCAGGTAGTTCTTCTGGCAAAGCTGCGTGTAATGTGCTGCTTGTTTCTCTGATGGTGGACGTTCCGGATGCATAAAAATGAAGTGCTGCAGGAACTGGGGTGTCCCAGCCAGAGGCAGGTTTAACAGATTAGCAGATCAGCTTTCCTATGTAAGTAAAATGCTTGGAAGCCTCATGGTAGGGAGGTTTAGAAATCTGACTTGGCAGATTCGACGTGTATTCATGAGTAAGTTGTAGCAGAGCACTCAAGTGTATGTGATAGCTTTCCCATTAGCCTGTTCTTACACACCCTTGAACCCCTGATACCCCACTGCTGCATAAGAGGGCTGCAGCACTCATGAACTCAGTTTGTCAATGCAAAATTACATTTGTTTTCAAGTGTCTGGAGGCATTAAAGAGTAGTCATAGGTGATTCTGTTTGCCCAGCTTGAAGAACCTTAACAAATATTTTGATTACTTCATGCTTCCCAGACGAGGTGGTCTGCAGCAATTCACCCCGTTAAAAGTCCTTCCAGGTTTTCAATTTTGAACATCTGCTTTAGGCCAGCAATCTGAAGATAGAAAGCACTATAAAAATGCCAACACTTTTAATGTTGTCTACCACTGGACTGGATACACTAGGGTTTATATGCTGTGGCAGATGAAGCAGAATTATCATTTTATAGTGTTAAACCATGGCTCTTTTGAATGTGGTTATTCTGTATGTCTTCTTCGTCCTGCCTCCAACAAAAATATTGTAAAGTGTGGTTTGTGAGGGCAGGGAACACTAAAATTGCTATGAATGCTTTTTCACACTGTTCGAAAGAGAATTGGCTTGAAGACTTAAGCCACAGAATAGTTTATTGCCAAATGCTGGTTAAAGTGTTGTAGGTTTAGTGTTTGGGGAATGCATCTTTGAAATACTTTTGTGAGGTAAAGGAGAATGCGAGACGATGGCAAATACTACTGTGAATTCAAAACTGAAGGAACCTGGGAAACCAAATTTTAAATCAAGAAATTATATGTAGTATTAAAGTTGAACACATGGCAGAGAAATGCTCTGTGTTAATAATGTACTGAGAAATAAATGTTTTGCCTGTGAATCTGAAAGGTATGGGACAAACCAAAATATAAATATATTGGTTTAAAATAATGACCAACGTAATAGTAGGTTTATATAATTAGGTTTTTTTTTTTTCTGATTTCAACTGGTTTTTTTTTTTTTTGGTCTTGCTTGTTTTCTAATTCCTTCTGGAAGAAGAGTATTTCATTTATCTGCTCGTACATTTAAGGAAATGCCTCTGAAATGCATTGGATGCACCCTACAAATCGTCTCAAAACGTCTAACACTTCTCAGCATCGGTTCCTTACTCACTGCGCCTCTTTCCTCAAATAGCTTCTATTTCTTTTCTTGTTACAGTCTTCCCACAGTAGCATGTAGTTCCCATCCTTGTGTCCTCTCTCTCCTGTCTCACACTGCCCTGTTGTCGATGCATCTGCACAGCTCCCCATTTGGTGGCAGCATGAAATGAAGGGTAAGACTTCCTCCAGAGATCTCTCTCCAGCTAAATTCACAGCATGTTGCTCATGATCTCCTCCAGCTTTAGGATGAGAAGCCTGTCGTATTTTGCTTCCTCCAGCTGGGCAGGCAGAGATGTCACAAAAAATAAATGTGCAAATGGAAAACAGTCCAGTTCCAGCTGCACTGATTCCCAGTAGATCACCAGATGTATTCTGACTAAGCTGAAATCTTGCATGGTCATGATTTTCTCATGAGATTTACCATCATGCATAAAATAATAGGCGTTATATAAATACAGTGAATAATATCTTTTTTGAGCCTACCATAACAATGAAATAGCTGTGGCTAATGAGTACCAAGATGCTTAATAAATTATAGTAGAGCTTAAAAATAATATCCTTTGCATTCCAGTAACGATCTTAAGTACTGTTAGAAAAGATTGTGAATTATAAAACTCAAAGTGTGAATTTTTTTTAATCTGATCTTTAATTTGCTCAGAAAGCATCCGTTCACTTTCAAAATCACTGGGAGTCCCATACTTATTTTGCATCTTCTTGTGACATAGCTACTGCTTTTTGGCCAAGGAGGACCAGCTTCTCAGTTCATAATTATACCTCTTTATGCAGTAAGAGGTATGAGAAAGGGGGACTAGTGAGTTAACGTGGGCAGTCTTAACACTTCTGGAAAGAAATTAATTTCTTATTAGGTGACAGGCCAGCCTGATGTCATTATCTCTCACTACTCAAGCACTGGATGTTCTTCCATGTTTCATTGTTCCATAACCTTTTTGTGTGGAAGAGTAGCATTAAAAGGTTCCTAGTGGAGTTAATAAAACAAAATGTGGAGCTGAAGAGCTTGGCTCCAATGTGGTCTTTCCTAAGGGAACAAGTCCAGTAGTGAACTGTGAAGGACACGCTGTTTAGAACAGTAATCTTCTCTACAGGACTAGGAACGCTGTACGGATTTCTTTTGGATACTCGTGAAGATGAACATGTATATTACTGGAAAGGAGGCCTTTGAAAGTGTTTTTTTTTTTTCCCAGTTTAGATGGACCACACATGACTGCCCAAAGACTGTATAACAATTTTCTGTTTTCACTGCTCTATTTCTTCTTAAAGCTTTTTTGTTGCAATTAGGAGTTTGCAATCTTTTCTTGTTTGTCTCCTTTCTCCTTGGTCCCAAGTACTTTCAAAGGAGTTGAAACATTTAGGTCCCGGTCTTTGACGCATTTATGTACCCCTAAATTTAATGCATGTGGATAATTGCAGTGAGATCAATTAAATTAGTTCTGTATTTAGAAATCAACATATGCATGTATACATTTCTTGGAAAAATTGTTGGATAACATTTCTAAATACAATAGTTGTGCATGCCAAAAAGTTTTTTGTTTGTTTGTTTGTTTGAAATATACAATGGAAAATGACAGCTACCTCCAGCTAACCTCCAGTTGGAGTTCAGTGTGCTCCAATAGTTTTCTGGTTGTTGTTCTCAAGCAGACTTAATGATAGTTGAAAGCACATCGGTATGAAAATGGCACTGAATTGATAGTACTTATCATAGTCATTTTCTGGAAACAGTTTCTTCCAATTTCTTGCCAGAGATTAGGATCATATGAGGAAAGGAGAGTTATTACTCTGCTTGTCAAATTCACACAGAAATGCACTTGCCATGATGCAACAGTGAATTACTTTTAAGCTTGGCACAAGTGAATAAAACAAAGGCTCAGGGAAAGCAGCATTTTAAATGCGAGCATGTGTGGGACCACAAAAATCTTTAACTGAGGACCAATCTTGGCTCACGGTGTTCTTAAGCGTGTCAGATGGACAGTGCTCACCTCTGCCAGAAGGGCAGTCTTACTCTTTCCTCACTTGATCTTCCTTCCCTGACCCAGTTGCATTGTCTTCAGTATATACAACATAATATTACATATATATTGATAAATATATATATAATATTGATATGAATATATATATATATAGAGATAAATATATGTATATTTAACCTGATTTATTCTTCTAGCATTTTAGAGAGCAGCAGGTGGAGGAAATAGACTTGACTAGAAAATTGTTATTTTGCCCGTGAGGAATTTCGTTTGTCTCAGGCCATGACATGAAATTGCAGTATTCAAGCTTGTTCTACCAGACAAGCTAGAGTGAGTAGTTGTCTCTGGATAGTTTTCTACATGAATGTTTGTGCTAGCTTTTGTAAAAGTATTCCAGAATAATTCACTATATAGACTGGTCTTTGCTACTGATACTTTCTTAAAAGAAATCAGCTCACATAGCTGATTTCAAGTGGGCTTTGCAAGGCTAGAAAAAACAGTTTTACCTAAAGCGAACAACACTTAATTTGGGTATCACTTTATTAACTACTACTAAACCCTGAGGTGCTGTTTTTGTCACTTTTCACTCAGAATGGTCTTGGAAGCACTAAGCTACTTAAAAATGATGATTTTCTACTGCACTTTCAGAGCTTGAAAACTTTCAATGCTGAACAGTTTTGGTATAAGTGACAGGAACCCCTTGGAGAATCTGTATTACTGGAACAAAATTTAATCTACCACAGAGAAATAGGAAGTACAGCCTTGATGTGCCCTTTGGGCCCTGATGTACACAAGTCACAACAAAACATGTTGGGATTATCACGTTAGTCATCAAGGCTGAGCCCCTGGGGAAAGCAAAGAGCTAAAATGACTCTTTTCCAGTGGGATTCACAGATTACTCTTATTTGACTAACCACAGCCCTATGAAGTACAAGAGTTTTGTGACAAGAGTCCAGGTGGACAGGTCACCACCTAGGAGGAACCACCACTTGCTGCAGTCACTCTGACTTGATGTCTCTGCTTTTCTACCAACAGCAGATTGGCAAATCATCCCGCTCCTACATCAGGAGGCCCTGAACTGCCTCCCAGTTAACACAGAGCCAGCTCAAACCCTGACTAACATTTTAAGTCCAGGTCAGCGCAATGGTCTGCTTCCCCAGGTGTGTACTTGCCTTGGCACGCAGAAGGGGATGGAGACACGTGTCCCCCAGCTAAAATCAGCTGTGTGACTGCAGCCCTTTAAAAGGAGGCTGAGGGAGATTGAAGGAAGCATTCGTGGGGATAGTTATCATTCAAATCAGTGTGAAGCTGCATCCACTGCTTTTTAAGAGGCTTTTGGTACAATACAGTTTTTAAATCTAGGCTCATCAGGTTCCATATTTGCCCTGTGTAATCCTAATTGTTGGGTACCAAAGTTAGTGCTCAGGGAACTGACCAGCTGATGCTATCTCAATGGTCAACCAGGAGCAGGCACTTGCTCCCTAAGGTCCCACCACAAAGTTATGCCAGGCTGGTGCTTGGTGCCGTGTTTAAAAATAAACACAGGATCATTAGAAGTGTTAATTGGCTTTTTGGAAAACAGCTTGGGGATGGCAACAAGTGTTTTTTAACCCCACTGTTTCCTCATTTTCCTCTCTCTGTGGAGGCTGCTGTGCAGATTTGTGTTCACAAATGGCGTAACCTCCATCAGGCCTGTTGCAAGGACCGTGCAGAACGTGCGAGCCTTAAAGCAGACTTGCTGCTGTCAGACACACGTATTCATGCCCCAGTTCATAATCCTGAATGCCAGGGCCCCAGCTCGCCCCAGCCAGCAGCAGGCAGCTGGGGGCACTGGGGCAGGCCCAGCACCAGGCACCTCTCTGGGGATGAGGACAGGCCGAGGCCTGTTTCAGGAAGATTTCTTTTTGCTGTTGTCTGAACTGAAGAAGTGATGCTGCCTCTTTAGGCACAGTGACAAGGTGGTTAAACATTTAGGAGGTTAAACTGATTTGCCAGCCTGGTGATTTCATCCTGTCAGTGCTGAAGTGACCCCCCTCTGCTGTGCTCTTCCTGCAGAGAACAGAAACGTGTCACTCTTGGTGTCTTCTGGAAGCAGGGTCTCCTTGTCCACGGATGGGATAGGCACAAGTATTTCTCATAAGTGGTTGCTTGTGCTAATTGTTTTACTTACAGGCTTTATGCTATCTGATATAGTCTCAGTTTTAGGATGTTTGTAATGCTACTGCCATTTTCCCATCAGTCAATCTAGTCCATGTTAGACAAACATGAAACTTCACATCAGGTAGACTTGAGTGGCTAGATTTAACACCAGAAGCTGAATGTTAATAATTGTGTCTGCCATGCCCTACAGGATTCACCATTTAGTAAGTCAACAGTGAACCTCATGGAAAACCATTTCTAAATGTACAAATAATAAAAAGTCAAATGAAATTTGCAAAAATGCCAGGGGCAGCCATTCCCTCAGGTAAAAGTATGGTGATATCGAAGTAATTGGTGAGACAAAAAAGCAAAACATCTTCAAAGAGGTTCAGATCTTCTCACACATCATTGACCTTGGTGTCTCCAAGGGGTGTTTGTATCGTGACTTTCAGATAACAATAACAATTTTTTAGTCCACTGCTATTAATATAACATGACACAGATGCTCTTAATTAGCTTAATTCTGAAGGGAGCCTGTAGACTGTTTGCACCACTATGATCAAAATGGTGTAGTGTCCCTGCTGCCCTGCAGGTGAATGTTATGGTGTAATAACAGTCCCTTCTGTCCTGATATTTTGAGCTTTCTTTCTTTTTTTTTTCTTTTTTTTTCTTTTTTTTTCCTCTCTCCCCTCCCCCCCCCCCCCCGATAGTTTTCAGCAAGTAATTTCCATTATCACACAGTCACATGATTTTTAGCATTGCATTGAGGAAGACACTGGGAATGTGAAGACAGAAGTGTTGGAAAGGTGTGACCATCATATTAAGATACTTTAGTTATGCTAAAATGGGCTTAAACAAATCAGGAAAACATCTTCATTAGTATCTGGCATAGCTGTGGCTCTCAGCGGAGAACAGGCAAACCTGTGCACAGAGGTATCCTTTCCTATATTCCAGCAGACGTGCCTGTGTAAGCAACCTCTTGTGAGGAGATTGCATTTTGTACACTGATCTCATACTACTCTGGGAAGGCAAGGTGCTTGAGAATTACTGCCTCCAAGTACGCAGTTGGAGAGGTGAAACAACAGAGTGCTAAGAGCACTCAGTGATATGCTTCTGGTGGCTGCTCTCCTAGCAGTGCATTCCTGGCATATAATTTCCATTGCATGATCTGCCAAAGGACTGCCAGCAGCATTTCAGTTGGCAGGACAGTTAGCAAAGGGTTAATGAAGCATCAAAGCTCATGCTTTAAGCAGCCAAGAGAGGAACCTTTCTCCTGTGTTTCTCTCATGCCCTCACTGTTTTCACTCCACTTCTGAGCACTGGAGTTGGCAAGTGAACTTGGGGACTTAATAGCAATAGGGAAAGAACAGTGAAGTATGTTAGCTTAAATCACAGTGCTGCAAACAACATTATTATCATTCCCAGTATCCTCTTGTGTTGCAGAATGACTGAGACCTTGGTCACTGCTAGTTCTGTCTCCCTTTTTGCAGATGTCCGAGTTTTCTGTGATCTCTATTTCAGATTTGTATTTTGGTATGTGAGGTATTCCTGGACATTGGAGATCAGGCAGGAATACATCTGCAACAAGGATCGAGTAATGGTGTTGGAAATCACATGGCAGAGGAGGGCGAGGAATGCTCACCCATATTCCAGGAAGTACTTTTCAAGGGCTTCGCTAGCAACATGCATCCCTGTTGCAGCAGAGCGGCACGGTCTCTGCACTGGGAAAAGTTGCCTAGTGCTATTTGCTTTCAACCATATGCACCAAGCACTGGAGCTGACGTGCCATAGTAGGATTACACTATGTTGCTCATGCATGAAATACAGTCACAGCGGTGAGGGACTAGGACATCAAAGTGAAATGTAAATATTGTGCTCAATGGTCCATATCCATCATTATGTGCCAGCATTGGCCAGTGGCAGGATTTCAAAGACCGATGGCAGTAGTGGAGAAATTTAGGAGCCAATTCTAAAACAGGAGTAGAACATAGCTCCTGTCTGGTTACCAGGAGGTGGTGCGGTATGCTCTTTGGAGAATGGATGCAATATGGTTGTTTGTATTCCGGGGGTGGACTCTGAGCCTTGTAAAACAAGGGATAAAAGTAAACAGAGTTCTGCATGTTTGCCCTTGCTGCTGTAGAACAGGCACTGGTGTCATCCGTTCCTTGTAATTTTACGTGTTTCATTTCATATCAATTATTAATTTTGCCATGCATCTACTAAAACCACTGTTGTTTCCCCCCTGAATCATCAGTTTTTAAACTTTTCCTCTTTAATATTCTGATACTTTTCTTCTTCAGTATATTCATCTATTCGTGACTGTACTTCTTTTCAGGAAAGATCTCATTCCAAATTCCTCTGTTTAAGGGTTTGTTTGTTTGTTTGTTCAAAAAAACAAACTAAAACATTCTTGTTGCAAATGTGCTATGATATAAATGCAATTGCACAAGCAAATGCTTAGTTTTTTCATTGCTAAACTACTTTAGGACTTTGGTAGATTGCTCACTTAGCCAGATACTTGCAAACGGGTAAGTTTCTGGAGAATGGTTAGGAGGTTGAGGCTCACCTTTTAGGACAATACTCACTCAAGTGAACAGCTGTTCCTGAGTGTTAATACTCAGGAGCAGGGGAAAAAAGCAGGGTAAGGATGCCTTCAACAAGGCAGCAAGCCCTTACCTGGGAGGAGAAACCTAATTTCTAGTGCCAGGTTTGTTCCTGTGTCTTCTCAATGACTTTCTGGTACAAAATCTGGTGGCAGTCTTGGCATACGTGACAGTATCTCAGATATATGCCAGTTGAGGATAATCTGAGCCCCCTTGTCTCAATATTGCCTCTATGCTGTATTCCCACACATCACAGCTGTTTGGTCTCTCCATTTGTTGGACTTTGTTGCCTGTGGTGCCCACTCACTGTCATAACTTTTTTTTCCAAACCTCATGTTTTTAGCACCACTATGTTTTTTTTAAGGAGGAAAAAAAAAAAAAATCAGTCATTTGCCCTTAAATAAAGGACTTTCCAGGAGCGCATTTAGCATAGAGAACATCAGTCTTAATTGCCACTGATCTCTTGGATAAGAGCATTTAGCCATTAGCTGAATAGGAGTTTACTTGCGTGGCTGTTGGCATCTTGCCTTACAACTTCTGTTTTCAAAGAGATAATATTTTTAATGCAGTGTTGGGAAGCCCAACTACACGATAGCTCTTCAGAAATTCAGTTTCAAAACACCATGATTTAGTTACACAAAAGGATTTCCATATTTTTGATAAACATGCTTAGACGGAGAAACTATGTTAGCAAAGCAGAGGTTCATAACAAAGAATGCATGGCACAGAAATGACAGCACCATCTCTTAGTTTTCTGTGGTGGTGCTTTAATGTCTCCATGGTTGTCCTGATACCTTGCTAATAAGCAGCGTGTATTTATTGGTGTTTAGAAGTCTATCCCTTCCTTCCTCTGAGCTGCAGGTGGTTTCAGTCTTTTGCAGCATTTTGGGTATTTGGAAACAAGCACGTCTATAGATTTAGACTGCCAGGAACCAAGCTTTGAAAGTCTAAAAATACAGATGTATCCAGAAGTTGAAAGGCTTACTTTTTTTTTTTTTTTTAATGAAGAACCTGGGATGAAAATCTCGGCTATTGTGTAGGATTTCATCATCCACCAGTCTTTGAAAATAAGTTGTCATAAAACCAGGATTTTATTAAACCTAATCAGGACTGAGGGATGTAGAAACAGAAAAGTAAATCTTGCACAAAATGGGAAGTTGATTACATTTATTTGACCTTCTCATCAGTTTTATTTGACCTTCTCATCAGTCTTGAGTTCTCTTTACATTTTTTAAATGAGTTAAGCTTGCTTTAATTTCACTTCATTGGTTTCTCTGTTACTGCTCATTAGCTGGACTACAATGCAATAATATTTTTACTTCACTTTGTTTAAGTTTGTCTTTCAACCGAAGTGGAGTTGTTTTGCTCCTTACGGTTATGGACAAAGTACTGAAATTTGAACTTTCAGACTTGTGCTTCATGGTATTTAAAGTTACAAGTACATCTCCCTACCAGGATATTTTCCAGCTGAAATCATTCTTGGCGGGACTAGATGGTCCAAAACATAAAAGATGCTATGTTGTATAAAACAAAAGCAGTTTCTATACAGCATCTTCTTTTTTCAGTTGTCCCCAGTATAAATTAGAGGAACTTAATTAAGATCAGCTTTTACTTAGAAATCATTTACCATGGTAAATTATAATATGTAGATTACAAATATTTACACACATTTAGTATTTATTATGTTTATACCAAAATAAAGTCAATGAATTAATAGCAAACAATAATTAACTGGTAGGGAAACCTAATGAAAGATAAATGAGGCAAGTTCAGGGACCAGCAGCTCAGCTTTTGGGGGAATATTATGGGTTTTGTATTCTGGGATGGAGTTAGTTGAAAGCAAAATAAAGGTGGTGATTTCCCCATTTGATTGACCCAGGTGATTTTCTCTTACTGTAGAGGAGCATGATTCATTTCAGAAGATAAGCAGATTTACACGTGAGCGGGATTTACAGTATTGAATATTATTTGGACATGGGTTTGGAAATACTTTAAAAGGAGTTTCCTGATTATGTGTCAAGAATGAACACTAAGTACATAAACATGGCCTTCTCCACCTTCGCCCTTTTTCGTGATAACAATGAAGCCCTTTCAACAATGTGTGCTGAAAGATTATTGCACTTCTTGGGTGTCTCGAGTCATTGAACCAAATATGTAGAATAAGTGATATAGCAAGACTACCTAATGTTGCTGACAGCATTCACCCTTTTGTCACCAGAAATCTTTAGAAGGAAGCATACAAATTAAAAATGCTAGCATATCTTATTTAAAGTGACATTGTATGAGAAGAACTTGATATCAGCTGTAAACTGATTGCCTAGCATATTTGTGTGCTTTTAAAGTTCTGCGAGGAAGCAGGAAATATTTTCATTCCTAATATAGATTTTTTCATTCTGAAGGTTCAAAGGTTTCAGTCTCCCAGAGCATTTTAATATTTTTGCTGCAGGATCTTAGACAACACAAGGTCACGTGCAGGGAAGTTCTGTCCCTGTACTGCAGCTCTTTCTCACAGGTAACGAATTATTGATGGCACTCTATCTCTGAACTGTTAGGAAACAAACTGGTGTATCTGCGTGAGATTATTCAGATTCAATAAGGATAAATTCAGAGAATTCATAAATTTTCTTCTTAAATACAATCATGTTATTATCTATTATTTCAACCTCTGCAGTTTTTTTTTCAGTTTTGTGAGGCATTGAAAAGCATCAAGTACCAAAAAAGCGATAACAAACACCATGATATTTTTGCAGCAAGCTTATTCTCCGTGATTTACAACCCAAGTTTTTCAAGATTTATGCAAGTACCTAAGGATACTTGTTTGAAACTGGTCTCACCAAGGACTCATGTTTTTCTTACTGCTACATACAAAATGAAAAATGCATTCCTCTGACGAAAAAAAAAAAAGAAAAAAAGAAAAAAAAAAGAAAATTATGTAGCACATACCTTTGTTAGAATTAGATGCAATAGTTAAACGGACATATGATTAAAGCTGGTCCGAGATAGCTTTCCAGTCTTTCTCCTGAGGAAATAATAGCTACATTTGTAAACATCCCAACCCATATCCTTCAGTGGACATCCCTTTCTTCATTTCACTGGCACAATTTTGGCCACTGCCCAAAGTAGGCGCAGCAGGTTTGGATGTTGCTGCTTAACCACCCCTTCTCCTGCCACACCATTTGAGCAGAGGCATATCCCATTTTGTTGTCATTATTACAGGGAGAAGGGACAAGAGGCGGAAGGGCAAGACTGTTAGCTGGGGATAGGAGCACCCAAGAATGATCTGAGCCCACAGGCTCCATCTGCACACACACATAAAAGAGGTGTATGGCCTGTGTTTAAGTATGGTTTTAAATTGGTTTTGTAGGCAGCTCAGCTGGCTGAGAGGTATTCTTATTTCAGGTAAGTTTTAAACTTCTTTGCTAGCGCTGGCACTGGTATTCAAGGCGAACTATTTGAGAAAGGTAAACCACTTTTTGAAGAAAAATGAAGCAATAGTTTTCCATCTGTGTGAATTCTTTGTATCAGACATGTTAGTTCAAGCAGGAACTGGTGCTAGCAGTGATGGGCTGAATAGGAGAGCACTGCAGCTTTTGGTGGCACTTCAGCATCAGCTGTAACTTGGAGTTACATCCTCAGCTGCTCAGCTTCAATTCACTGTCTTCTGACTTAGGTAGATCAGTTTAAAATACAAGGTTTAGTATGTTACAAAACATGTTCTGGCAAACCCTGCTTCAGCAGCATTTTAAGAAGTTACTGGTCCCTCCCTCCCCACTCCACCTCCCAGCTGGAGATAGATGCCCTCACTGCAGTGTGAGCAGAAGAAAGCTCTGTCAGTTGAGTGGAAACTTTCAAGTGCTGGCATAAAAATACCAATTTAAGCTCAGAAGCTAGCACTTCCAAATTGATTTTGGCACAAGTGTTCCTATAATGGAAATAACCACAGCTGAGGTTAAAGCTGTGCTCATACCACTTTCTGTGCTCAAACTGGGAGGAGGTGAGCATAGAAGGAAAAGGTAACCGAGTAGTTCCCATTGGAGGACAGATTGGTTAGCAGAGACTTTGTTATGGCTTTGGTTGTTCAACGTAGATGGAAGATGACTTAATTAAATATTTGCTTGAACTTTTCCTTTAATAGGGTATTTTTGCTATATACTTCTTTAATTGGCCTCAGTGTTTTTATTAAATAGAGACTTGTTATATAAAACAAGTTGGATTAGAAGAAAAAAATCTGAGATGAGTAAGGAATTGGCTAATGGGGATATGACAACAATTAGTGCTGAAAGAGGAAGTGTTAGGTGGAGGGAAATTACTAGTGAAATTCCTCTTGGTCTTGGAACCAATTTAGTAAAGTAGACATTTGGAATACGAGAAGAACTGTACTAATGAAATATGCTGATGACTCAAAGCGCAGAGTTGTAATCAACAAAAAGGGGGATTAAGATATTCCTTTCTTAAGGGGAAGGAAAACTGGGTTATTTTGTGAATCAGACAAATGGAAGCGGTGTGATAGGAGGAACAGGATGCCCTTCTAAGGAGGTGAGATTCAGTTTGGCTGTTTGCTTTAAAATAAAACAAAGCCTGGGATGATTTGATTGCTACCTGAGGATATATATTTCCAAACGCTTAAGACTCTTTCAGTTAAAGGACAGTATTAACATATGAACAGATGACCTTGAGGAGTGCGCGCTTAGACTTGAAATTAGAAAAAAAAATGCTAACCATCAGAGGAACAAAATTCTGCAACACCTCCTCAGTGAGAGGAGTGGAGACACTTACCTAGTACTGCATGTGCACTTAGATAACTTACAGAAGGTTTTGTAGGATGTGGATATTTATGACAGTTGGAGACTGGGCTCGAGATGCAGAATTCAACATTCTTTTTCCTGGCTAGGAAAATCTGGAAAAAATACCATTGACGTTATCGTAAGTTCTGTTCATAAGCTACTCAAGCTGCTTGCTTCAGAGTGTGATCTTCCCTCTTACTTCTGGTAATTTCATTAGGTTGCTAACAAAGCTGACGTTCATTTATCATTGGCTTTCAAAATCCACAGCCCGCTGCTCTGAGCTGCGAAAGGTCACACCTCTCTCAGCTGTTGTCTCAGGTTGTTGGCAGTGCTAGAACAAACACCCTGCCACCGATACGCGGTGAGTCACCTCTTTACGAGTGCTCTTTGCAGTTCAAAGAGCTAGGGATTTACCAAAGTTTCTATCAATAATGTTGTACTTACGAGATAAAGATTCCCTTGCAGGAAGGTGGCTGTGTATTGTGAACTAACCGTGTGGCCACCTGGGCTCGGCAGGAGGGGGTGACACCAGCCCACTGGAGATGTGCTGACCCCTCTTCCGTAGGGTGAAACATCAAAGAGAGGTCTTGGAAGCAGCTAGGTGCTGCCAATTGCAATGACAGTAGAGAACAGGCAGTTAAAATAACGTGTGGATTAGGTCAGATTGCATTTAGATCAGGCAAACAGCGTGCTTGTTCTGCATGACTCCCGAGGCTGCTCATCAGAGAAGTCGCAAGTCCCTGGGTTTATCTGGGAGCACAATGGCTCCAGGAGGGGATAACAGAGTTTTGCTTATTTAGGAGAGGTTTCTATTAGTCTTCTGAATTGACTTTTATAATTTAATGGCAAAATCATGTGATCCCTTTAGCTGCAGATGCAACCGTATTTCTGGGAACTCCGGTGAGCCACTGGCTTCCTGTGCGGTCCTTACCTGGCCATTCTGTGTGTATGTCACTCCTGATGCCTAGCAAAAAATATCTACCAGGGTGAGGTCAGTGTTGTTTTGTTTTCCCCACGAGGTTTTTCCAGTATTTTGAGTAGAAGCTCTGTTAGTATTTTCATTGTAAAGATGTTCCCCTTGACTTTCCATTTTGATGATCATTTCCCCACACCTCACAGAGGTAATTTCAAAAGGATTTTGCATTCTCTGACAGCTGCACACTCTCACCTGTGCTGAGCAATGTCTCTGTGTGTGCATACCGTACATGTATATGTCCACAGTAAGAGAGATTTTGGTCAGAAAAGTATTATATATTGGGATGTATTTCTGCTGTAATTCTTGATGGAGGCGAAGCCTGCTTTCCCCCCTACCCATCCAGTACAGTAGGTAAGCTATGAACAAGGCATGCTGCTTGATATGCTGAGTGACAGCTATCCAGAAAGGTGTCTTGACAGCCTATTATTTCTCAAAAAAGCCTATTCAGAGGAATATGTCACATTTTCAGCCTTTCACTCCATTTTAAAATGGAAAAAAAGATAGAACCACTGACTTTCCCACAAGATGGATGTTTACAGTTTATGCACGCCTCTAATTCCTGGGAGTTTTGTAAGAACTATAACATGAACATTAAGTACTGTATTCGAAAAGTTTTGTTGACTGAAGAAAGTGAAACGTTCTTAACACTTAACCAGCTCTGTTACCTACTGCCTAGCCAGCTCTGTATCTGAATGCCTATCCATCCACCTGAATGATACTGTTGAAATTAGACACAGTGATGAGCTTACATGACAACAAATAAAATGAAGTACCTTTCAAATTGTTTAATTAAATGGACAATTATTTCTTTTTTGTAATTGATTTGGAACTCTAAATTAATGAATCTTCAAATTAAATTGTCTGCAGAAGGGAAGAACTAGCATATTGACAAATTTGATAATTTTTGTTAGAAGTCTATATTTAAGATAATTTCTTAGGGGATGGCATTAAAAACAAAACAAAACAAAACAAAACACCACAAAACATTGATTTTCAATCTGATTGTTTTGTTTCTTGTGTTACTTGTGGTTACCTGCAGACCTGGGCAAGGCCCAATTCAGGCATTCCTACTGATGCTCAAGATCATTCTACTTCTGGGTTTCTGTAGATGTGTACTGTTTCTTGCCTGGCAATTTTGTCAGGGTAACAGTTGCGGATTTTATTTATTTACTTATTTATTTGTAATTCTTTAAAGTGTGTCACAGCCTGAACTGAACTGCTACGTTATAGTGTAGCACCATATTCAGTTAAATCCAGTGTTTCCCTTGAGCCTTGGTGTCAGTACCACAGTTGTGGGTAAATGAAGATGAACTCCATGTATACACTTCTGTGTTTCACTGACACCTTCATATATTGGTGGCTTTACTCAGTTTTTAGATCTATTACTCCAGAACTCGCTGGGCAAGGCCACATAGACCCAGTGGGTCTGATGCTTACAGGAAATACATCTGCTCTAAGCAGAGAGTATACACATAGATCTAGAAAATCCTGGATTGTGCAATAACTTTCTTTACGATTGTTTTGTGGTAGCAGTGGACTAATTTTGGATAGGACTGTGGTTTGCAGTGAGATGTTCTTGGAAGCTCTTAAAACATCCTCAGGAACTTCACCACGTGGTTATTATTGGACAAGTTGCATTATCAAGGTAAAACCAAAATGTTGTATCCAGTCTGTTACTAAAGCATTCATCAGTCAGGTTTGGCATGCACTTCCAGGTGCATAATTATCGTTACTATTGCCTTTTCCTCTGGGCTATTAAGGAACAGTGTTCTTACTCATTCCCCCTCCCCTGATGTTTTAAGTAAATGAAACAGCAGCAAAGTGTACACAGAAGGGGTAACATAAGCTAAGATGACTTTAGTTTCAGCATTTTAGCAGTCATCACTGACATCAGCACTGCTGTGGTGTTTTTTGTGTATGTGCACATGATGTAGCAATCCTAGTGATTAGTGGGTTATTAGCAATGAAGGATTTTGCTTCAAATGCTCCCATGAGCATAGGTGTAAATGTGTCTCTGTTCAAAGCAAAGAAAAAAAGGATCTGATGAGGCTGACTGAGCTTTGCCATGCAACCTTAACAGCTGTTTTATAGCTAGCAACTTCATCAAGTTGCTCTGAATTTCTCCGTTTTTCCTCTGTAGCTTTTAAGCCTTTCTGATAATTAACAGTTTGTAATGCCCTCTTGGAATAACTGGAATCATCTGGCTGTAGAAATGGACTTATTTGATGTGGGAGAGGCAGAGAGACTCTGTTGCAACAGAACTGTGTAGGTCCCAGTACACTATGCCCTGGGTGTCCTCTTCAGCAGTGCTCTGTGCTGCTGGTTTATGAGTGATTAATTAATGCGTATTAAAAAAATAGGAAAACAAAAACAAACAAACAACAGAAAAACAACAACAACCATGCATTGTAAGAAACAGCCCTGAAGTTGTTGTTACAGCTTCACAAAGCCACCAAGTGTGAAGTTTATTCTGCATGCAGATAGGTGCCTGAAACATCACGGCAGCTGTCACTCATCATTCCTGCTCTGACAGCTCTAGGTTCAGGTTCTGCTTAAAGGAGAGGGAGACTTAAAGGAAGATTACAGAGAGTTTGGGGATCCATGACTGGTTTACCATGAGGAGAAACACAGGATTAGACCAGACCTATCCAGCAGCACAGAGAGACCCCACGGTGGTGTCAGACCTCTTAGCAGGCAGGCGTGGGTTAGTGCTTTGTACTGTATCCACATGGCCAGTGATAGATCTTGGTGCTAACCCTAAAGCATTAGATGGAATATTGCTTCCATTTTTTAAATTATAATTTCTTTTAACACAGGACACACGTGTTGTATGCCCAGTCTTCTTTCTTGTGTTATTGTTTGACTTAACAAGTTAGTATGGAAGTGGGCTGTAGAGTCTAGGTAATTAGGTACAACATTTTCCTTTCCAATTCACACATTTAATTTTGTAATCCAGTGCAGCTCAGGGGGAAAAAAAAAGCATATACAGTTATTGCTAGTCTACCAATGACACCAAGATCCTACACAATACTTTACCTCAGAGCACCTCTGTAGGAAATAACGTTGCAGCATTGTACCAACAATATAGCAAAACTCAATGAAATACCTTACAGACCTTGTTTATTTTAAAATGAATCCTGTTTCACTTATTCTCCCTGTCACACTCATCAGCACCAAGGTACACGTGTCCACGTAGTCTGTCTAGCATTCAGGCATGAAGATGAGTGCATCCAGGTAGCCTGGCCAGGTTTCCTTGCCATGACGCACAGATCTCCTAAGTTCTTCATCGCCTTGTGACCACAGCTGGTTTTGGTAGTGTCTTATGTATTATGGGGCATGGGACATGGTTGCACTTCTCCAGATGCTGTTGCGTGACTGGAGGGTCTGTGAAATGTGACATGAAACCGATTCTTTTTCCTCAAAAAAAAAGGATTAGGTTCCCTTATACACAGCGTGGCATCTGGAGAGCTTATTCATAGTGCACAAAACTAATCTGCATTTATTTTTGCATATATAACAGCTACACATGTACCTCATACCTGGAGAACAGCACCTGGATGATGCCCAACGAAACAATGCCTTGCTAATGCAGTGGAGCTCTCTAAGAGGGGAAAGTAGTTTTAGTGTAAAACAAAACAGTCATACCCATATACTCACAAGCACCAAAATCATGCCTACAAGTGGTTTGTTTGGCACTCAGTTACCAAGTCCCAGTGATCTGGCCAGGATTACGAATGTCAAGGAATATAGGTGAATCCTCATCACCTGCCTTGGGTCCATTACATTTGTGACCACCCTCTGCTTTTGGATATGCTGCTTGTAAGCTGACAGGGCTTGTGAGCTTCCCTCTCTCCATCCTACCGCACCTCCGTGAGTCATCAGTGACTCTGTGGAGGTACTCACTGTCTTTTGTCTCCACTGTGTGGGTGTTCATATCTGCAACTCTGGTCTGTCATCCCACCCAGTGGCCTCAAGGGCACTATTGGCTTGAAAGAAAGGTAGCCAAAAACATGATAGAAACTGCTTAAAGGGTAAAAGTTTGGTCATTTAATTGTTCCCTATTTGTAATTACATATGCGTAATTTACATAATTTTTAGTAATACCTAGAAATACCAATTAAATATTCTTTGAAATGGTAGGGCTAATAGTGCCTTAATGAGGTGCAGATATTATTTACCTTGTTTTATAGAAAAGGAAGTGAAATCATTATCCTTAATGAGGGGTAGGGCTCTGAAAGGCATAATACACATTTTTTACGAGAGGCAGCCTACCAGGACACCTGAAAATAGTGTGGGGGTTTCTTTCTCAAGAAATAGCATCACAAACATCACGGGAACATTTGTAATGTTCAGTCCTTCAGCAGGCTTAGGGAATCAAGGTCTACTTATTTTTTATTATTATTATTATTATTTTATATATATATTTTTAGAATAGCTTGCACATTTTTGTCATATTAACAGGCCAAAAATTGTAGACTAATGGGTAGAAATATCTCATGACTTTACATCAAAGGGGTTAAAAGGAAAAAAACATTTTCTTTAGGTTAAGAACTGGTAATTAATTAACTGATCGTAAAAATGATTAGAAAAAATGATTTATTTTTTTTTTTAGCATGAAACGTATACAATGAAAATGTTTCTGATTCTTAATCTCAAATGCACTACACCAAAATGCATGTTGGTGTTTTAATAAAGCTTTTATCAATCAGGAAATAACCCATTTGCAGTTTGTGTCCATCCTGGGATGCGGCTCTGGAGAAATGTGCTGGGTACTGTAACTTATATGCGAGTCCCCAGGAAGCACAGAGGTAATTTCAAGTCATCCTTGACCATTTAACCTCCTTCCTCCGGTGGCAGCTTTGGGTCGTTCTGCAGTATTTATTGTTTTCTCTTGGTCAAGTGATTGATTTCTGTCTGTAAAAATACGTTTTATGGTGCAACATGGAATTGCACTGAAGAAGCCTAGGCCAAAGTCGTGGTGTGGTTTTAAAACTAAGCACTCTGAAGCTGGGCAGCTGATGATGTTACTGCCCACGGCCAAACCCACTGCACTCCTGAAATCCTCTCACAGCCTTATGCCTGGTCCCCACTGCACCTGTTTTTACTGGACTGTACATGTTTAGAAAATGTGTTTTGAGTGTTGCCACAGCTGGTGGGAATGCACTGATCTCTAACTTACAGAAACAGACATATCTGTCCAGAAACGGGGCTTGCAGGTCAGGCCTCAGACCGTATCCTTCCGATCGTAGTTTGGAGCAATGGTGTGCTATGTGAGTGCTTTCGGTATTTTTTTCCTAAGCATCGAGTGCACAGTGTTTTTGAGACAATTATGACTGTGTTATCGCTATGGAAATGTCAGACTGATAGCTAACTGCAACGTTTAGAGAGCAAAGAGCTATTTCAATTTGCTAACGATAAAGCTATCGCTTTCCCTGAAGAGAGAGGCGTGTCCTCTGTGAAAGCACAGGTGCTGGTTCCTCTGACCCCTTTCTCCTCAGCATCCTGATTTAGTCCTCTCCTGCCTCTCAGATCACAAGGACCCAGTTTCACACCACTTCATCCATTGCATCCTGCGGACAGCAGTTCACCTTTGGGGTCCAGCTCCCTCTGTGAGCCCGCAGAGGGGGATGTCAGGAACTCGTCTGGACTTCCCACGGGGCAGTAAGTTGCTGAGGCTGCTCCTGGACTTGCTCTCAGCTGTGTTTATTAGCAGATACTTTTGGATTTCTTTTTAAAGAGCAACAAAATGTGACACAATGGCCAACTGTAAGCTTGCACAATATCCTTCACAAACTGTGGTTACACTGTGATCTTTGGAGACATTCACTGTAAATCCTCTCACTTCGTGCAAGGTCTTTTTTTTCTGTGCATGGGAGCGCTGCCCGTGGGTGTCACTGGGATAGATGCAGCCTGTCCCCTGGCTACCTTTTGCGCACCCATGCATCTGCTCCTCTAGGTCAGAGTCTCTGGGCAGGGGGAACAGAACATTATTGGCAGGGTCTGAAATGTTTTAGTTAAATTCTCTGTGCTGGTCGTTGGCAGAATGTGGATCAAAGTCATGTTTTGAAAAGACTGGAAAAACCTGTGTGCCCACTGACTGTTCCTAGTGTGTGAAGTTAAATCTGCTCGACTTCTGAGTTGGAGTTTCTGTAGAAGATTCAGTGATCTGACTGATTCACTGTGATCTGACTGATGTGCTGTAGAGGTATAACTCTACATGCAGCTCTACAAGCATGTTAGGCTGCATTTATGAAGCAATCGAATGTGGTATGTATTTGTTGAAGTAACTTGCACAAATCTCCTCCTGAGGAATCAAGTGTACTCAGCAAAAGCTTCATATGACAAGCCAAGTATGTATTTCGGATCCCAAGACTGTGCCATATTAGAAATCCTCCTTTTGGTTTTGTTAGGTTTCACATTTTTGTGTAGTCAGTGTGAATTTTGAAACCACTGCAGGAGAGCTAATGGAACAAGAAAGCAACAGGGTGAACTGCTCAGCAAAAACCACTGCTCTGGAAACTTTTTTCCATTGCATCTCTAAGCACTGCTCGCTTTGGAAAGGTAGCTGTGTACAAATTACGTTTTCCTGCTTAGCGGCTCTGCTTTCTGTGTGTTGTGCTTACTGGTGGCAATTTTGTAATGATTACTTCTTGTCTGCTTTAAGCTCCAAAGCACGTCCTTGCTGCCGTTACATCTCTTTGTCCGTGGACCCAGCAGAGCCACCGGGATGTGTGCTGCACTGTCAGGCATGTTCGGCAGAGCTCAGCTCTGAGTTTTAGGTGCAGAGATGTTGGAGGATGCTCTCCTTGAAGGGAAAGCCCCAGAAGATGGAGTGGCAGCAAAATATGGCTTGAGAAGAAACAAAGCCTATAGTTTCCAATCCCAGGTTTAATTTGGGAGCTGGCAGTTAACGAAAGCACCCATTAGCTTGGAAACTGAACAAATGTGCTATGATAATTAGTGAGAAACAAAGAATGTGGGGCCCCTGGATACCTTTTTAATTAAAATTATTTTTCAGAGGAGAACAGCACTTTAAAGCATGCTATCTTGGCAGCCCGGAGAGGGGTATTAGTAGCAATATGAACTGGAAACTCTGACAGTCACCTTTGGAGAAAGAACAGCTCACATTGGTGGGCATAGTCAGATATGCCCTTTCCAGGTCCATTTGGAGCTGTAACGAAGTTACTTCCCTGCTACTGGAAGCTACTGATTTCTCAGTTGAGTAATTGAATATGCGAGCGCTTACACTTCACTGTGATAAAATGGGGTTGCTTAAATCACCCCGCTGAGGGGGTGATGATTTCCGACTGAGGTAAGGTAGCTAGTAGCTGTGGCCAGTAGCCGTTAAACAGCTTTCACTTGATTGCTTATAATTGCCTTATTATAGTTTGAGTATATTAAAAAATATACTTCTACGTAAACTAGCATTTACTCATGTTAGAGTTGAGTCTGCTGCTTTCTGAAACAAGCAATTTTTTTTTTTTAATAACAAAGAATTGCATGCCTTTTATTCTCAAACACTGCTGCTTCTATAAATTGCTATATTGTACATGAAGGAAGAGCAAAACCAGCTAAAACGTGGAAAATACTGGTGACCAGAATCAAGATCCTAGGGCAGTTTCCCTTTCATTTATTTCATCAAAAAATTGGCAAGTGTATCAAAGAAAATATTTATCTTTGTTGTTTATAATTCCAAGGGCCCCGTTGCCTACTCCTCCAGACTTTTTCTTCATTTTTGCTGTCAGTCACCATGGCCGTGGCTTTATGAGCCTCTGCTGGCTGCCTAGTCACTGGCGTTGTTTTGTTTCTCCTTTCTGGGGGCCCCTGACTCCGGAGCCTCCAGCTTTGAAGTGGCAGTGCTGGTAGGAAGCCTCAACTTAAACATCATCAGTTTTGTCCTGTCTTTGTCCACAGTCACCCTGACAGCTCAGAGGCTTCTCTTCTTGTTCACTATGTACTGACCTGCCCAGAGACACAGATGTTTGGATTATGCCAGTGTTGGTAAAATAAATCCATGCGTGTTTATCCAATGCAATTTGGTTATACTTTAAAAATAATGACTGCTTTCCCAGTGTCCTCAAGACTGTTGATGCTGTGGAAAGTCACTGATACGCCATGGCTAGCTGTTAAGAATTAGACTGTCAGAAAGCCCCACAAACGTACAAAACCTGTCATTTGTGTATGAATGCACAAGTACTTCATATCCATCACCTTTTGTTAGCCCAAGGCTTGGATTACACCGTGATACCTCTCCAAGAATGTTTGTGTCATTGTTTAAACACAGACATCTATACGTACGTACTTACGTGTATAAACCCATCTTTTCAACTCGCAGTGTGCGCTGAGATGACAACAGCTATGAAGGTTTGGAAACCACAGAAGCCATAGCATTCAGCTCTTTCATAATCACGAATTCAATACAAACACAAATACACAAATACACTGGTGTGTTTAGGTCAGTATTTTGCCTCCGTGATAAAAAGAGTGAGGTGGAAATTGCCCCGGTGCTGCGTCTGCTGAACACAACACATACATTTCTATGCTGCATTCAACAATACACATGCTTGAAGTAGTGCTTGTCAAACAGGGTAGTAATCTAGGGAAAATTACCATTTTCTGGGGATTTAACAGATGTGACATTTGTTAATATGCAATGAGCAATGCTGATGGCGTAGCAAATACAGTTCAATGCAAAATTGAATGAATCGCTGTAACTGCTAATGGGTTTCCTAGGAATCTCCTGCATGCCTGATAAGAACCTTTCTTTTATTAGTTTGAGACCGTCAGAACGGTTTATGTGCCCTCCGGGGGTTATTAACATATGCCAAGAACGTTAAGATAATATCAGGAACACAGAATGAGAAATAATAAGTTAGGGATTGAAATGTACTGACCTCAGGGGAACCTGTGGACTGGTGACTGGATAGAGTGGTAAACCAAATATTACTGGGGATTTTCCTTCCAACTATGCCATAGGTGGCTTTATGGCCAAGATCCCCGTTTAACATCCCTGTGCATGAGTATAAAATGAAAGTATTCATGTTTGCTTATCTTCAACATGTGCCAAATCTCTGCTAGTGAAAGGCTCAGGGCTGTTACAAGGAAAGATATTGAAGAGTTACAAGGAAAGATATTGAATATATGCAAGGCTTATAATATCTTAGACACAAATATCTCCATACACAAACAACAGGCATGGGGTTGACCCACTTTTCTGAAGGAAGCAGTGCTTGCTTTTCCTTTTTTTTTTTTTTATCACATCCCTTCTTTCATTCAGAAAGATTTTTCCTTACCAGAAGAGTGCTTTTATAAAATGAATATTTATGAATAATTGTCATTAATAATGTTTATTCTATTCCACCAACCTCAAAGTAAAATGAGGATCTGGCAGAAAAACCTGTGGTTATTTCTTCAGTCTATGTCATTCACTTGGACTACAGGATTTTTGCAGTAGGGGATAACCCTGACTGTGTGTACACCAGATATCTTAGTTGAATTCTTCATGTGGTACTTTAGGATAATAACCATGTGGAAGATCGAAACAAAGGGATTACAGGATGAGAGGGATTTGAGGGTTGATGTCATATCTACTCACATACATATAACGAGCATTACTGCTAATTTCTGGGGGCTGTTTTTACAGATAAATCATGGGCTGTATGCAAACAAATTGGGTAGTAATGTTTCTAACAACAACAAAAGAAGTGAGTGCAGATGTGGTGTACCTGCAGTGGATTGATACTCATCAGCTTCCTTTAGACTATACCAGAAAAAAGGCATCTGTGAAGAACAGTTAAGAAAACAGAGTAAGTTGAATACATAGAAATAATAATAATATCAGTAATGATAATAATAAAGATTAATCTCTTTGCACTTGAAGATTTTTTTTTTAACAGGGACAATGGAAACATTTAGTAAAAGAGCATAGTATTAGCGTAATTGTAAGTGTAATGTCTGGGATAGATTAGTTACGTGGTTGTAACTAAACTCATGTTTAAGAGCTTGTTTTTTCAATTAGCTGTGAGAAAACAGTGAAGGGAAGGAAATTGTATCTGGACCTTCTTCTGTAGGCGGGTGTCTGGGATTTCCTTCTATGCATGAAGCAGTTGAGAACAGAATTTTCACCATTTCTGTCTCCTCATCCAAAGTTTGTCTTCTTACAACTGTCATTTAAGAGAGAACAAAAAAAAAGACAGTGCAAATTGCTTCACCAGTTCAGAAATGAAAAATGTAAGCTGTACATTTTCCATTGAGTTTTGGAAGCCACTACAAAAAAAAAAAAGAATTTAAAATGTCCTTTTTCTGGTATTTTTGAGCACAGAAAATGTGGAAGCAAGCCCCATATTTGCTACCACATTGACATCAAAAGTAACCCAGTGTTTCAATAAGAGATCACAACAGTAAGAAACTGTTGTTACGGAGGCCAGACATAGTTCTTGGGCAGAACTTGGGATGCTTTCAAACTTCTCATTTGAAAGCTGAGTGTTGATTTACTCTTATGCTGTCCCACCAGAAAGCACAACAAACCTCCAAACTCACTAACCAGCTGAAAAATGAGAACATATATTTATTCTGTAGATATGCGTTCTTAATTCCCTCATTTGTTATTCCCTGACATTACAACAGCAGTGCTATTTCTGACCTGAATTTTTGGGATATGCTGTTAAAGCCAGTATGACAGAGTTCAGCTAATCATATATGAATGCCTAATAGAAGTGAAGAGCTAAATAATCTTTATTTAACTATCTGTCGCCTCTACAAATCAGAATATTTATTTGCCAGGCTTTTTATTTCAGCAGGAATTCAAAGCTTTTGGAAAGGGGTGTGTTGTTAGCCAAATAAAGTATGGGGTTAGCTAAGCTGAGATGCCTTCACAGCTGTTGTTTCCTCTCCTGGTCCCTAACAGTGTCCACCTGGTGCTGAAAACCAGAGCTTTTAGTTTCAGAGTTGTATTTTTTTGCTCTTCTCTACTCGGTCAGTTTAGAAATCTAATTTAATGTGATGAGTCACAAGCTCAGTTTTATCACATGAAGATCAGGCAAAACCAGCCATCAGTTGCGCCAAGGAATTTTGTCCCACTCATCTCTCCAGCTCCCTAGCTTGTTTCCCCCTTTCTGTCAGAGTAAATCAACTTACACGGGAGATCTGGAAGCAACCTTTGGGCACGACTGTAATTCATGTGTTCTCTTCAGAATAGGCCTGCTTGGTGCCAGTGTTTAAATAAATTTGCAGATGCTTGCTCTGTTGCTGCTGTTTAACAACACCTGAGCGGCGGCGGCTTGAGCAGCATTCCTGAGCTGGGAGCGAGGTCCTTCCAGAGGCTCTTCTGCTGTAAATCTCCTGGCTGGCGAGAAGCGTGGTCCTGCTCCCTATCAAAGAGAGGGTCCCAGAGCTTTATTGCAGGTGGGCCACGTGGAGAGAAGGTTTTGGTATATACTGTTGGGAGTCAGCGTGATGAAAATAGCAAAGTGGGGGCATTAAGGAATGCCTGTGGGACTTGCAGACATCTTGTTTTCATTACACATTCCAGAAACACAAATTAATAACTGTTTTGGTTTAGTTTGGTTTGGTTTTGCGTTGCTTAAGAGGCAAATGATACAACCTTTCTCCACAATTGTAAATCTTCAAGCGTAGCCTAGGTTGCACAAGCTAAATGGCCTTCTTAAGGTCTGTGTCCTTGACAATGTACTTGCTGTGCTATTGTTGATTTATGCTCTTGTGTTTGTCCTGTTTTACAAATGCAAATATTGCCTCAGGTATTTAAAAACCAGATCCCTGTTTTGTGTAAAAAAAAAAACAATCTGAATAATCCCTCACCCCTTTAATTATACAGAATAAATCCTTTAAAATAGTTTCAGCTTGAACAGAACAGCAAATAATAAATCAATCACATATCCAGTTGTATATCTAGCAAAGAATTTTTTAGTTGAGTAAATACATCCATAACATTTTTAGAGATCATTGCCACAACAAACGTCTCACATGTACTCTGCCTCTCCTGTCTCCAGCTTCCCACAAATTTTAATAAGACATCAACAGACTTGAGCTAAAGACCAGAATTCTGTGTATCTGGGAAATGACAATGACAAAATTAATGGACACCGAGAAAGGGTTCACCAGAGCATGTGAGTTTGATCGCAAGTCCCAGAATTGTTCTGGTTTCTGGAAGGTGTCTAGCATGGGACAGGTTCCCGAGCAGGAGTGCACGGTAACATCGATCTCCCCTGGCACACCGAGTGGTTAGCGCAAACAAGTGCCGTATTGTCCAGATGCAATGATGGAGGAGGTATTCAAGCCACAGAACAGACTGCCTGGATGCTTTTCAATTGCTGCAATTAAGATGAACAAGCCAAATCAACATAACATATTGTATGGAGATGGCTGTCGTGCTTCTCCGAAAATAAGATCTGTAGCTTTTAAGTATAAATTACTCTGTGCAATGTGAATTGCACATGCCAGGTCTTATTAAAAGGCACAGCCTGAAAGCATAGCAGCAGGAGAGAAATGAGAATGTCCCCATTCATCTTAGCTTTGAAGTCTAAACAACAATTTAAATATCTATTACTGATTTGTTGCAGAAACATTGGAACATCCAGCAAATTGTTTTGTTCTACTGTAGCTGGAAATGCTGATATTTGCCCCGTTGACTGATTGTTCCATGTGTGCATAAATCTATGTCAGTGGTATGAGTGAAAAATAATAACAAAGCCATAAAATAAATCTAGCACAACACTGATCATGTTCTGTTTCGCTTTCTGAGAATACATGCAAGGAATTCATGAGTTCGCTACCCAAACATTTCACCTTTAAAGTTTGCTTTAAAAAAAAAGCCATATATATCATTTTTATGTAAGAAAATACATTCTCTAATTATCTTTAACACCTCTGAGTTCTCCCTCCTCTTTATGCCACAGCCGTCTGAACAAGGATGTAGGTGCTGGGTTCGCATCGTCTAGGAAATGGGGAGTAGAGATGCTGTAGCCCATGTTACCTGCAGGTGCAGCTCGGGTATGGCACTTTGGGATACAGCTGGGCTGCTTTGGCGGTGCAGGCTAGGACTTCTGCACAATCTGCCTCTGCATCATATAAATATACCTGTTTGGATCTGCCCTGGGTGCAAACACTGTGTTGTGTGGCAGCTCACGGGTGAGGGAGGTGGGTGGAGAGGAGTCCCTTGGCCTCCTACATAGTTCGATCCTTTGCTCCTTGTCTTCATTCCTCCTCTTCCATGCTGACACATACGGAGGTGAGAAAAAAAATGGGGAAAATGATGGAACGGAACAGAACAAGTTCTCTATACTGCTTCAGTTTCTCCCAGCTCCTGTGACTGGTGAGCATGGGACTGGTGAGGCGAGGAGAAAGGGTTATGGGGAGGAGGCATTTTTCCCCACCCCTTCCTTTTTACTGCTCCATTTTTGCTTCACATAGCGGGAAGGCAGCCCTGGAGAGAGATGCTTGTGGCATGCAAGGGGCTGCCAGGACACTTGACCAGCTCTCAGCCTGCCAGCTGAAAACCTCTGCTGTGTTTAGTGCCTTGTCAGATATGGTGCTTCGGACCCCCTTCAGCAGTGGTGGGGTGCAGGTGTGTGTGTAGAGGGCCTGCCACATCCTGGTGACACCTTTGGTGTCAGCGTGCTGCAGGCATCCCCCCCACTGCCAGGGATGGGGTGCCTGCATCCTGCTCACAAAAGCTAGGGGCCCTTCAGGAATTCCTGTATAAAAAGCAGATACGTACAGCTGGTAGCTCATGACTCTAAATTAACTCTGTGGCAAGATGCTATTGTTACGAGAGGCATTCTCCTGGAGGCGGACAGGGGTGGCTCTTCTAGAAAGAAGCCCAGCTTGAGCTGCAGTGCTGTGACCCAGTGCCGGCCCTGTCTGATAAACAGATCAGCCTCTGGCAGGGGAATGGAAGAGGGAGCATGTTTTGAGTCACAGACTAGTTTTAACAAAATGCACCTTTTCTTCATGCTCCTACTCTTTGTACTCTCTGTACCATGGTATTGTCATTATATGGAATGGGATTTTTGACCTATTAAATGATACGCTTGCCATTTCTGTACTCAACGGAAAGGAACAAATGAAGTGAATGTGACCACAGCTTCTGTGCAGCTGAGGCTGAATGTGATGTGGCTAGGAGTCTTTGGTATCTATGCCTGGAAAGAACAAAATTTAGCAAAGCGTTTTAGGGTGTTAGTGAAAATCTGCAGTTACAGTACAGCATTCTTCAAGACTCTTGAAAAATCAATAGCAAGGTACGTACTCATTTTTTACAGAGAAGGTTACAATTTTCTTACAGCAACAAAATTAGCATTAAGAGCTGGCTTCATGCAGACATTTATATGCTGGCATGAGTCATGAACTTGAAAAGGAGTCTGCCTAGGTAATTAATTTTCTCTGCGTTATTGCAGATCTTGTTATTCGCTCATGTATTTTCTTAAAGGATCCATTTGAAATTTAATCGTAAGATTTTTGGATGATTTTAATTTTAGTAGTACTCTTATACATGGCCTCCAGTACAGGAGGTGGTGGAAATTCAGTTTTAAATTCATGAGAGTCTTAAGCTTTCAGTACTTGTCTATGGTTTTGTGTCGTGCTGTCACATAACCCATGTGTGTGGTCTTTTGCCAGTTGTTCCCTTCTTCAGCTGCCATCTTTAAAGTGGGGCTAATTATATTCGTTATGTAAATGTCCTGGGAGTTTAAAGTGTTTGCGAAGAAGCTCGATTTAGTGACGATGGAGATTCTCGGGGTAGTGATGTTAAGCATCTTGTGTCACAAGGTACCTTTGAAATGCCCTTATGTTCATGTGGAGAAAGCTGAGTCATTTACCTCATTCTTCTCAGCCTGTGGCAGTGAGCAAAACAACTGATATTAGCGCTAACTCTCATAGCAACCACGCACTTGCTTCAGACCGATTTCCCTCCAGAAATCTCAGCTAGAGACACTCCTTATAGTGCTGGGAGATGGCCCAAGTCTAAGGCAGCACTGCAGAGCCCTTTCCTTTCCACGCTCATTATTGCGTCTCTTGCGGATACTGACGTGTAAGTGAGACGAGGTTCGAGACATGGGCAGAATTAATTGGATCTCATAAGTGCCACCTCATCAGGCAGTCTCCTGATGTGCTGAAGGTCAGCTGCATGCTGCTGGCACACTGCTGCATAAACAGGATCAGTGCACAAGGCAAATGGGAAGCTAGTCTGCATCCCTGCAAACCTCTTTTTCACCTGTGTTTTGATGCAGTGTAGATAGCCACCTAATTGTGCTGGCATCAAGCTTCCGAAGGCTTTCAGTGGCACTGCCTTACGACTACAGGTGCAAAACCTCATTCATAAATAGGTAGCAGATTCAAAAATGTGCTCTATGCTGCTGAACGCATTGCTGATGTACTTACCATGTTGAACCTCAAGAGTACAATACTGAATTTTTGGGATATAAGAAACACAGCATGCTAGATCTATTGATTCTAGTGCAAATGACAATGCCAGGGAATAAAAATAAAAATACACCTGGAATAAAAATCCTTGTATTAGCACATCCAACCTTACCAAAATATATGCTTTTGGTCCTAAGAGTTGCTGACATGAGAATATTTTCATTAAAAATATTTTTAATGCTTGGATGCATTTTTAATTACATATTTTGGATACAAAGCATTTCTCTTTGGGGAAAAAAGGTTGTGGTTTGTTGTTGTTGTTGTTGTTTTTTAGCTTACTGAACTCTGGAGTAAGCAATTGGTTGGGATCTGTAGATAGATGCATTTTAAAAAATTGTGATTAATACAGTTTACAAATGTTACTGTGAGAGTCCATTTGGAACAGCCTGAATACTTAATGTCATAAGAAAC